>NC_056527.1:164747570-164754999 GCF_019175285.1 Sceloporus undulatus | reverse complement strand
AATAATAATAATAATAATAATAATAATAATAATAATAATAATAATAATAATAATAAACTTCTGTTGTAATCTGCCTTGATTCCTTTGGTAAAAGGAGGAATATAAATAATAATAATAATAATAATAATAATAATAATAATAATAATTATTATTATAGTGCATATAGACTTTAGTTCCTATTGAACTCACTAGGATGTCTACCCAAATACTATTGTATTGTATACTTAGTGCTATTAATGTTCCGATTAGGGACATTTACAGTGGCGGTGGTGTATTTTTTACAGCCAGGGAAAGGAAGAGGCATTTGTCATGGTTTTCCACTTCACATGCCAAAATAAATGGGCTAGATTTGGATACCTTGACTGCAAAGAGGGAGGAATCATTTTTTTTCCTCTGCCTCAGGCAGCAAAACTTCTTGGGTTGGCCTGAGAATTATCCTTATATAAGGTGTGGCAGTAACACGACTGATGATTAATACCATCCACAGGCTACCTTTATTTATGTCAAAAATATTCCTCAAGTGAAAGCCACTTTTTGGAGCTCTAACCCAGATGACGCAATTGCTCCTGGAAGGCTGATGGACAAAAAAGTGCAACTCTTGCTCTTCTTTCCTTAAGGGGAAAGTACTGTAGCTTTGTGACAAGGCTTGTGTTTTGCATACAAATGCCTGGAGCACAGGTTCAGTCCCTGGAATTGCCAGGTGCAGCTGGGAAAGAAGCCCTAGAGCTGGAGTGAAAAACTCAGCCCTCTAGGTATTGGGATTGCAACTCCCATCACTCTTCGCCATTGGTTATGCTGGCTAGGGGCACATATTTGCTAACTCATGCCCTAGAGTGCTTCCTTGGGATGGAAAGGATATTTTAAAAAATGGAAAAAATGTTCAAAAACATATTTTTTGACTTAGTGAAATCCTGTGGAGGAGAATCCTGGGCCTCATTCCCACTTATAAATACATTGCAATCCGAATTGATGGATTGATTCGACAGCGGAGTGTGGTTCACACTACATTTGCCTCGATTGCATTTTTTTCCCTGTAAAATAATCCACTTGTGGTTCACATTCACAAATGAATCACTTCAAAATGGACCCGCTCCAGCTGGTTGGAGGCCAAATGTAAATCGATTCCGATCCTCACACTTGCATAGAATCGATTTATCCAAAAAGATGCAGAAAAAAGCAGCAGCAAAAAAATGGGTTAAATGGGTCTAGCGTATGGCTCTTGTTTTTGAATCACCAGTGATTCGGTTCAAGTGGGAAATAGGGTCATTTTAATCAGTTCAAACCGATTTGCGATCCGGTTTAAAAGGTAGTAGGAATCAGGCCCTAGACAGATGAGAATGGGGGAAGAATCACAACCTCACTGCTG
Source organism: Sceloporus undulatus (assembly GCF_019175285.1). Classification (NCBI taxonomy): domain Eukaryota; kingdom Metazoa; phylum Chordata; class Lepidosauria; order Squamata; family Phrynosomatidae; genus Sceloporus; species Sceloporus undulatus. The sequence continues at coordinate 164,753,633 of NC_056527.1, read as the reverse complement.
CTGGTCAGTACATGCCAGGGTTGGGAAATCTGCAGTTCCCCAGCTATTATTAGACTACACTTCCCATCATTCCTAACCACTGGCCATTATGGAGAGCCAATGGAGGTTAGAACATGAAGAGAGAGCTTTCCCTTTCTGGTTCAGATAATATTGATCTGCAGACTCTTTCGCATGAGCCTCATTCTTGCAGCAACCATGCTACTAAAATAAAATTGGGACATAGAGTATACGACTTGACAGTGGGAGATAGCTTTTCATAGGTTAATAATACATGGAACTAACCTCTTTTAAAGATAGGACAACCTACAAGAAATTGATATGACTGATAATAGGCTAATTACATATATATAAATTTAATGTGTGTGCGTAAGTTTAACACATTATGTGATGATGTACTTCCTTTTATTGGCCATATCAATTTATTGCAAGTTCTCATGTCTTTAAAAGAAATTTAATATATACAGTGTGTGTGTGTAAAATTAATGCGTTATGTGATACTGTACCTCCTTTTATCAGCCATATCAATTTATTGTAAATGCTCATGTCTTAAAAAGAAATTAATTCCATGTATTAGTAGCCGAGATAAAGCCGTCTCCCATTGCCACACCATACAAAGAAAGCCATTTGTTCGTTACAGTGGAAGATATCTAAAACGCTGCCTGCTGTCACCTTTCCAGCTCCACTTCCAAGTCGCTGTCTAGAGTCTCGCCTCTTGAGACACACGGATGTGATGCAAAGTTCCCTGAAACCAACTTTGTTATATAATGTTACCGAACTTCTGCTTCCAAGCAAAACTGTCTCTGTCTCCCACAGTGCTTTCCAATCGGTAAAAATCCCCCAACCTACACAAAGAGTCTATTAATTCCTTGTCAGCTTCTTTATTTTTTAAAGGGGAAGAAAAATTAGGCTTTCATCAAAAGGTTGCAGTATGCTGAGCTCCTGTTCTGGGTGCCATCCAGCCAGCCAACCTTGCCCTCTTTCGGAGTAATCCATTCCATTCTCATAGTTTTTCATCCTGACTCTACAAAGACTCAAATCAGAATTCCATTTGAATCTGCACTGCAGAAATAATGCAGTTTTACACTGCTTTAACTGCCATGGCTCAATGCTGTGGGATTCTGGGGTCTGTAGTTGTGTTCGCCTTCGCAGTCAGAGAGCTCTAGTACCACAATGAAGTAAAAATTCTGGATTTCAAGCAGTGCCAAACTGCATGATTTCTTTAGTGCAGATTCAGCCCAGGCCTCCTTTGTCTCTGTCTCCTTCTCCGTTATTTGGATGTCTCCCTTTGACTCCCTACTATGTTAGTCTGATAGATAGAAAAGAGGTATTAGAGCCCCAGCCATATGAGTCATGTATCAACTGATATTCTGAACAGCTGTCTTCTAATTACTAATTTCTTGCTATCATAGTAAACCTGCTTTTGGATAGGACTACAGTGGGCCTTTGGTATCTGCTGGATCATCTGTGGACGCTCAAGTCTCATTAAATGCAATGGATAGTAAAATGGTAACCCTTATATAAAATTGAAAAATCACAGCTTGCTTTTTGGAATCAAATAAATTGTATGCAAAATTTTGTATGTGCATTTTATGAGTACATTCCTTTGGATAGTTTTCATCATATTCTCACGGGGACGTTCCTCCCAAATGTTGCAATGTGATAGAGAATACTTTCGAACAGAAGACTGTCCTCTGTGGCATAGGACACGTGGCTACTTTATGCCATGCCCACAGCAGCTGCCAGTCTGCTGTCAACTCAAATAAGGCTTTCCCATGGCTCTGTTCTCTTTTTCCTATGAGACTCAGCCAATGGATAGAGATGCGTTGCCCAGCCACATCCTCTGCTGCCTTGCAAACCACAGTGGCTCTTCGCTTTCCATGATCCTGATTGTGCATTTGGTTGGCCCAATAAAGGTATCATTGTTTGGATGTTATTGGATTAAACTTTTTACATTTGTGTTAAACAAAGCTGTGTTACTTTGTTCTTGTTATGTTCCTTCAACTCATTTCTGTCTTATGGAGAGCCTAAGGTGAACTTGTCATGGGGTTTTCTTAGCAAGATTTCCTCGGAGAGGATTGTCCTTTGCCTTCCTCTGAGGATCAGAAAGTGCGACTTTTCCCCAGTCACCCAGTGGGTTTCCATAACTAAGTGGGGATTCAAATCCTAGTCTCCTGGAGTCCTACTCCTAACATTGAAACCATTACACTACATTGGTTCCGAAATTCTTTACTCTATCCAAGTATTATTTTGTTTAAATTGAGAGTTAGAAAAGCCAAATTTTCTTAGCTCAAAAAAATATTGTCAGGGCAGATGTGGAAACGTTCCTTTGGAAGCAGGTGCCTCAAACAGCCTTTTAACAACCAAGCAGACATTTTAGTGGGGGGAACACACCCTTTTGTATATTCAAGGTAACAGAGTCACTGTGGAAAAAATGCATTGGGCGAGCAAAAGCAGTTGTCTCTGTCACAAATATTTCCACTCACTCTTCCCCCCCCGGAAGACGCATATGTCTCACGGCTCCCTCCAGTTTTCCAGCACCCAAAGCTGATCTGGATGACCTTTTCTGAGCCAGATGTTTCAGAAAGTCTTAGCTCAGCTTGCTGTTGGGCAAGTATTAATCAGCCTTCCCCTTCTTGCATGGCTGGATTACCAACTGTTGGTGGCACCGAGCGACTCCTTTCAAAATTCAGACCAATGCTGCCCTCATGAGGGCTTAGCATAAAAAGGTACTCATAGGCCTTCAACAAAAGGAGACAAAATGTGCAGAAAGGAGAGTTCTACAACCTTAAATCAGGACTTGATATTCTGAGGGTTCACTCCAGACAAAGGTGAAACGACTCATTTTTTACTGTATTGACAGACCTTATCAAGCACCTAAAATCTCTCCCATCCTTGATGATACAAAGATTGCTCTCTGACTATAAAAAGGAGAGTGAGCTTTGCACTGGTTAGAAAATGTTTTCTGAATTTTGAGATGGGATTTTTTTTATGAAAACAGAGCCAAAATGGAAGGAAACTTCAGCTAATAGCCACATCATAATATTCCACATCATAACATTCACTTGCCAGAATTCAGCAACAGAACCTCACCAATTCTTATATTTCTTGTGTGCCTCCAAGTTGTTTCTGACCCGTGGCGACCATAAGGGGTTTTCCTGGCAAGTTTCTTCAAAAAGGGTTTGCTACTGCCATCCTCTGAGGCTGAAACAGTGTGACTTGCTCAGGGTCACCCAGTGGGTTTACATGGCCGAGCCGGCATTCGAACCCTGATCTTGTGTCAGAGTCCAATGCTCAAACAACTAAACCACACTGGCTCACATATACATTCTCATATACATGTGTTTTAAGCTTTCTTCCATTTATGCAGCATGGTTTAGAAAAAGTAGGGAGAGAGAAATCTAATCTGCAGCTTCTGTTAAAACAACTGGCAATCAGAAAACTCTTGGTGACCTACTGCAAGATGCCATTTGACCCATCTGTCCATGTCTCAGATTTTAGGTGATAAGCCACAGACCAGCAGTAACATAAATATTGTGAGAGTATTTTATACTTGTTAAGTCACAACCTCTGAAGGCCAGGTGGGGTTAAAATGGTTTAAAAGAACTAAATAAATATCTTCCCCTGGAAAAATTTAAGATTGCAAGCTTCCCAGGGTAAATAAGCTTTTGCATGTGTGTGCGCGCATTGATGCTACAGGGCAAAGAGTTAGGAATATTTCTGATGCTAAATAAATATATTTTATTAAGTAACCATTTTGAGAGGGGAGAGAGGCCTTCTGTTCAGAACAAGCTGCACACCAACAATGTAACTTGCTTTACAGCACAGTAATATACATGTTTACTGAGAAGTACGCACACACAGTTAAATATGGCTTACTCCAAGGTAACTGTGTATAGGACTGCATCTTAAGACATGTTCATTAAACTAGAATACATTCTTCCCTGTATAGAAAAGAACCACAGAATGAGATAGGTTTCAAATAGTATTTAGTTTTTGTCATACAAAGCAGAAGAAACAGAATGAGGATATGGCAAGAAATGTCCCCAATAAGCTGTCTAGCTTCAGAGGTCCTCAGTGATGTCTCCACCATTTATAAGGACCACATCATTTAAGGCTGCTTGTTACAGGGAGTTTTATCAGAGAACTATCACTTCACCTTTATGAGGGGCTGAACCCCATAAGCAAATTCAAAGATTTTATAACATGACCTCAAGGTACAACTGGCTACATCTGCCAACAAGATGAGCGCATGGCATGGCCAGTTTGGACAATGTTGGCAGGAGATATCCAGGGTCTCAAAATCCAGAGCAGCACATTTTAAATTCTTCTTCCTCCTTATGGAATTGCACTAGCCCGACTACTGGTCATTTTGCTTTCCCTTTTGCTGGATGTTTGGTTATTATCCTATTTTTGCATGAAAACCCAGCTTTGCTGTCTAAAACTAACCCCTCACCCCAAAACGAAGTGGAGGAAGAGTGAACTTGCCATTTCCAGCAGGTAAGTCCCTGCAGAGCCCATGGCACTTCAGTCCCAAGTGCTCTGGACAAGATAGTTTAGATGTTCCCATTGCACAGAAAAATAATCTAAGGGAACACACAGATGACAGTGCTTCAGTCTCAAAAAGAAAAGCCGCTTGTACTAACATATTGCCAAGCTAGGGACCCAAGGCCCCTCTCACAAAATAAAGGTATCCCTCATGTCATTTCCTGTCAGCTTCTAGCATTCTCTCCTACTGCTTTCATGGCATCACCAGTTGTATTTACATTTTCATGTCTCTCTGAGGCCACTACAGTACTAACCTAACCCTCCACTAAGAAGTCCCTGTGCCAAGCAACCCATAGACAGCTACAGTTATGGGGCCAATTAATACCTGCCAGTGTCCAAAGAAGACACCAGCAGAATTTATCCTCATCCGCCCGCTGAAGGACCTCTGCGTCCTGGTCTCCATGAGCACGTCCCACCACCTTCTCCAGACAAGGGGTTGTAACCTGGGATAAGAGGGGAAAAACTTCAGCAACACGATCATTTAGGAAAACCAGAAAGTTGTTCAACTGCTATGCCTTTATTTTAAATTAAAAATTATACTTCTGTTTTAAACTATAAAGATGAACTACAGATTCCATAAATAATTAAACAATAAACTCAAGAGAAGTGAACGAAAATCAGAGGCATTCCAGCAACAGCAGCAAAGGCAAATATTGCCGGAAGAGATTTGACAGCTGGATACACCGTCCAAGTCCAAAACAGCACTTAAAACTAATCTCATCCAGGTGATTTTTAAATTATGAATTTTAAAATTTGCATTGCATGTTTTTTAAAATATGTATCAGTTTTATATGCTCTTTAAAAAGTTTTATATGCCCTTTTAACTGTGTTATATATTTAATTTGCTGTTGTTTCTTGCCTCAAACCACAGGGAGAGGTGGGTAAGAAATATTTATGATCATTATTATTATTATTACGGTAGATGGGACCCCTGTAGCTAAAAAAAATGGCTACGTGTTTCTGTGAAGAAACTGTCCACTTCATCTAAATGTTGGTGATGTAATGCAGAAAATGCTTCTTTGTGGCATATGAAATTGGCATGTCCAGCAATGGCTTCAGCAGATGTCTTTCACCTTATTAACTCTGTACTAGAAAACTGACATCTGCAGATGCACATTTACTTTTAAATTATATTCTGACTTGGAACTCAACTGACAGCTTAGCTGCTGGAAGAAGGTTCATAATCCAAAACTAGAAAGGCAAAGGATTTGCCATTTGATCTGCAGTGGCCAGAGGATGTTATTGCTCTCTAACTGTGCATAATGTGTATCTTAAGGAGGTGCCAACCAAAACCAAACGTTTCCTTGACATATGGTCAACTTATATTAACGTACATGCTTAATCCATTATTATATCCTATATGCCTAGTCCATGATTATATCCTCCTCCCCTTATCTTTTCACTTTATTACTGTATTTGTAATGTTTTAAACTTAAAAGCAAAACAGAAAGTCGTGGACCAATACACACACACTGGAAGGGGGGTCTTAAGGAAATATAGACGGAAAGTGACTGGGTA
>NC_056527.1:164740640-164744570 GCF_019175285.1 Sceloporus undulatus | reverse complement strand
ACTAGGGGCTTGATCTTTCCAGTTCTGCTGCCAGCCTGGTATTTCATGAAGAGGAATGGTGTTGAGAAACAGATCACCATTTGGATCTGGATGAAATGGATGGGGAACCTTTTGAACTATAGCTCCCACAATCCCTCGCTACTGGCCAATGCTGGGTGGGTCTGATGGGAACTGCAGACACAAAGGTTCCCCACTTCTGCTGTATCATCGGAAGATTAGCATGCATTATTTAGGCAAACAAAAAAATTGGAAAAGGGATCCAGAATCAAGACTGTTCATGATTTCTCATGTCCTGAGAACTCTCAATTCAGCAAGAACCTTCAATGGGTTCTTTCACTGCAAGGAAAAAGAAACATGGATGCTACCTGTACTTCAATACAACTATTTCCATGGCCACATAATCAAAGCAAGCATGATCTTTTATACCATAGTTCATCTTATGACTTTCTTCAGGGAGGAAAGTGTAAAAGGGGTTGGCTGAGACTAAGGCAATTGCTCCTTTGGAATACAAACACCAAAAAAATCCATAGGGAGAGTTACACAGGTGTAAGATATCCAGGATTCAGCCCAACGCCAAAAGTACTAATCTTTCTAGATGAAGAGTATAAATTAGATTTACACTTGTTTTGTTCAGTTCATGAATAAGAAACATACAATTTGGCCAGCTACAGGAGATAAATGTTGACCTGTACTGGTCAAATGCAAGATTGAACCATTACCTTTTTCTGTTTCTCTTTGAATTTTTCTGCTTGTGCATTCAGCTCTTCTTGCATCCTCAGACGTGCAGCAAGCAGAGCCTCTTGTCGTTTAACCACAGCATCAGGTTCTAATGAACCACAGAAAAGAGTCAGCATTTCCAAGGAATCTAAACAGACTCACACTACCATATGAACATTTGCCTGTACCTGACATAAGCCAACCCCACATTTTATCAATAACGTTTAATATATATACCATAGATAAATGCTTCCCACTTAACTGAATATTTCATCCAAATAATCCAAATGATTCTGGCATAGGAAATGGTTGTTAATTAATTAACACAAAAGTCTCTCCTTGCCAAAACAAATGGTGGGATGGAAATTAGTATTCTGTTGTGATCAAGAACACAGTGAAGATACCTCTGTACACTTACTGAAATGTTTGGTGTCCCAACACACATACTCCAAAAAGGTAAAAGTGAGATGGAATGGTGTGTGTGTGTGCATGTGTGCACATTCAGGAGCACAACCAAAGGAGAATATCTGCAATGTCCCATGTGTGCAAGTAAACTCTTTCTGAGCACAAGAAGCTTTTTGGACTGTGACAATTTTTTTGGGAGGAAAATGTAGGAAGACAAGAGACTTCAAGTGCTCTGTCACACAATTTCTCAGGGGCAGTAGTCAGGCAACCTCAGTGGGAGCACCCATGAATGATTTTATTGCTTATGTGTATGTACAGCCTTTCTTTCAGTTTGCAGAATGCAGTGTTCATGACTCTTCATGTACAACACATAGTAAAATCAGCCCACATTATATAAGCAGTAACATTTCAAGCATTGTCTGTTGTCCTTCTATGGATATTTTTCATACAGCTAGCTGTGTAAAGTCTCTAAAGGTAAAAGAAAACGAATGGCAAGCTTTCATTAAGGATCAACAAACCCTCTCCCATCCCCATACAAACCAATGGCTGCTGTGTCCACGCAGGGCCTTCTGGTGCCTCGATATGATTTGGCAAGTTTTTGTACAAGTAAATAAACAACAATGAGGCTGAAGAGGATGTACCAGCCATAGTCTGATAGCAGTGAGCCCACTAGAATAAAACACAAAGAGATGCAAGAATTCACAGTATTAAACACACGATGGAGGAGAGATCTTGACTCCTCTATAGAATAACCATAACATGAACAATAGCAATATCACTACAGTATCTTATGTAGACATTTTCTTGTCCTGTCACTTCTCACAAGCTTACAGGCATATCACAGTTAACAAAGCATCTGATAAAGAAGCATTCATTTAGGAAATCTTTTCACACCTATGCAAAGTCCCTCTTTCTCACCTTGGGAATTTTGTTTTAGCAACATGAAGAATGGTAAAGCTGGGGAGATTTTCAGTGTCTGCAGTAAACTGCAATAAATCTCAAGCAGGTAAAGAATGGTAGTCTATTCTAACCAATCCCGCTATATGTATGCCTGCCTATAGGAGGCAAGATAAACAGCAGCTGCCTCCAGACCCCTTTAGTGCTCATGCATGAGGAGTAAAACAGAGAGCTCTGGTGCCACACCTGGAATAATTTTGTGTCCAGTTCTGGGCACCACAATTTAAAAAGGATGTCAAGAAACTGGAGCGTGTCCAAAGGAGGGCAACTAAAATGGTGAAGGGTCTTGAAACCATGCCCTATGAGGAAAGACTCAGGGAGCTGGGGATGTTTAGCCTGGAGAAGAGAAGGTTAAGAGGTGATATGATCGCCCTGTTTAAATACTTGAAGGGATGTCATAATGAGGACTGCTCCAGAGAACAGGACCCGGAGCAATGGATGCAAGCTATAGGAAAAGAGATTTCACCTCAACATTAGGAGGAACCTCCTGGCAATAAGGGCTGTTCAACAGTGGAACACACTCCTTCCTCGGAGTGTGCTGGAGTCTCCCTCCTTGGAAGTCTTTAAACAGAGGCTGGGTGGCCATCTGTTGGGTATGTTTTGACTGAGAGTTCCTGCATGGCAGGGGATTGGACTGGATGCCCCTTCTTTGGGACTCTTCCAACTCTATTGTTCTATTATTCTATTATTGTAAGTGGGGAAGGACTTGAAGGCACACAACTGCAAAAAATCTCTGGAAAGGAGCAGTCATCTATCCCTGGAACCATAGAATCAAAGAGCTAAAAGAGATGCCAAGGGCCAATCCGCCTGCCATGCAGGAACTCGCAATCAAAGCACCCCCGACAGATGGGCATCCAGCCTCTGCTTAAAAACCTCCCAAGAAGCAGACTCCATAACACTATGTGGAAACATGTTCCGCTGTCAAACTGCTCTTACTGTCAGGAGGTTCTTCCTAACGTTGAGGTGGAATCTCTTTTCCTGTAGTTTGAATCTATCGCTCTGAATCCTATTCTCTGGAGCACTATACTACTGTTGATGCAGCCTAGGATCGCATTGGCCTTTTCAGCTGCCGCATCACACTGTCGGCTCATGTGCAACTTGTGGTCTATTGGGACTCCTTGATCCCCCCTTTCAGATGTCGTCTTGTGAAGCCTCTTTGAATCCCAACTTTGGGGGAAAGGGATAAATCAATATACTAATAATATAAAATCAATATAATAATAATAATAATAATAATAACAAAGCGTTGCAATGACAGTGGGTCTAGACCAGCCTCCAGGCATCCCACCAAAGACTGCCTAAAAGCCCTATAAAACATCCTGGGTTTTGTGGCAAGGCTTTGGATAGAGGGAGAAATCCTTGCCCCCTCCAGCTCTTCTGGACTACAACTCCCATGATCCCTGCACACTGGCCATATTGGCAGAGAATTCTGGGAGCTGTAGTCCAAAACACCTGGAGGACCACAGAGTTGCCCCTTTCTGCCTCTAAGCCCCCGTTGGCCTTTGGAGCTGTGGGAGGTTCCTCCCCTTCTCCCTCCTCCTCACCGGTCTCTAGCAGGCTATGAGCCCCTTCTTCTTCCACTTCCGGCCTCATCCCCGCCGCCATTTTACGGCCGTCCGCCTCCGCTGCATCCGGGCCCCTCCCGCTGCCTAGTCACCGCTATTGACTAGCGAACGGGGAAGCCTGACGTCACAAAGCCCTGTTCTCGCCCAATCAGGGATCAGGTACGCTCGGACCAATCAGGTGGCGAGGGTAAGGAAAAGAGGCGGAGCTAATGAGAAACAAGGCCAATCAGGAGAAAGGGAGGAGTAATGGGTGGACGTTTGAACAAAGCGCCAACGTGGCGTAGAG
>NC_056527.1:164733832-164740540 GCF_019175285.1 Sceloporus undulatus | reverse complement strand
CGCCGCGCGTTCCCATTGCGTCCCAATTCGGTTCCAGAGGGCGCCATTTCTGGGGACACTTTGAAACAGTTCCCAGAAATGGCGCCCTCTGGAACCGAATTGGGACACGGTGGGAACGTGCGGCGGCGGCGGCCCCCCGTGCAATAAAGTCGCGTTCTGGGCCCCATCCAGTGCCCATCGCGTTCCATGCACACCCCTGCGCGCCCCCATTAGAACGCGCTGGGGGACGGTTTAAGCCCCATGCGATAAACTTCTGATGCTCAAACCACTGCACCACACTGTCTCTGTCTCTGCAATCTGTCTCTGTAATAACCTGTGGTTTGAATAGCATTCTGTCATTGCATCTGAAGAAATTGAATGATGTCTATGGAAGCTCTTGCTAAAATATAAATATGTGCTGCTAGATTCCATTCTCACCCTCCCTTTTTTCTTTTTATGCTGCAACAGATTGAAACAGCTACTTCTTTGAAAACTAATGCATTTCACAAGACATTGTGGACCAGGAAAGGATGCTTTCAGATAACTCCTGCAGCTACCAATTAAAAGATGTTGGGCACTTATTTTCTTTTTCCCTCATTAACTCACTTTACAGCATAAAGGGGGGGGGGAGGAAATGGGGAAAGTAGTAGGAAAAAGCAGGAAGAGAAGGCTAGAACATCATCTGGACCCTCTGAAAGGTCCATGTATTGGGGCAAGAGGAAGGGAGTTGGATTGCACAGTAAAAGCCGTAGTTGGCAGCAAGTGTATTTGCAAATCTGCTTCACGGTTCTCTTCCGCAGCAAGCGAGAGGCTCCTCTCATACTCTTTCAGAGCTCCAGTGCCAAGTAGGTCAGACAGAGGAAACATCTCAGCACACTCGTGCGCCAGAACAGATGGCGGGCTGAATGAATGCTCCACAAGCAACCGACAGAGAGAAACCAGGCTCTACTCTCTACTCCGGCTCACTGCAAATGCAACTCAGTTCTCCGTATCCTGTTACAAGTCAAGAGAGGGAAGGAAGAGGCACCTGGAGCAGGAGAAGCAAAGGTAACTGGCAGGGCGGATAGAGAGCAACGATAAAGAAAAATGCATTGCTTTACAAAATGCATTTACATTTTTGTAAACATATGTGCATCTATATTGCAATAGCTCTAAACAGTCCTAAAATTTAATCTAAATGCAACACAGGCTGCAGAATTACTGCAGTTGAACATTGGTTAAACTGCCATGGCTCCATCCTAAGGATTCTTGGGGTTTTGTGGTTTGTTGTGGCACCAGAGCTCTCTAACAGAGAAAGCTAAATCTCTCACAAAATGACAAACCTCAGAATTTCATAGCATTGCACCATGGCAGTTAAAGCAGTGTCAAACTGCATTACTTCTGCATTGTAGATTCCTTCTTCAGTGCAAAGTTGCCGAGGCTATAGAACTAGGAGGGAATCAAAACTCTTGTTCTGAATTGCCCACCATTTCTCCAACCAATATCCTTAGTTGTGCATGAACCACAGTCTCCTCCTTGCTCACAGACAGACAGAAAAGAAGAGCCGGGAGGAAGAGAGAGATTTTAGAGGAAGATAGTAACACTATAGTTTGTCTTGTGAACTAAGCTAAAATCTTCAGAATCCAAGAATAAGAAATGCTGGGGAGGGAAATCTAGAGTATATTTACCCTGTGCAGAAAAAGTGGATTTAATGGACATGCTTTGCAAACAGACCAAATGTAAATCGTACAGTTAGCCAAAGAGGCCCAAACATAGCCCAATGCAAACAGTTACCTTAAGGGCTCTGGTCTTTCCAAAGAAAGCACATCCGGAGGAGGAGGGAAATAGGAATACTTGCAGAACTTCCTTTGAAAAGCAGATTTGTTAGTACAACAGTTGTCTCCATCTGTGGATGCTTTGCAAAGATTAAGCACTTATACACAAGCAAGTCTCTGTTACGGTTATGTTGTGGTTATGTTTCATCATCATCATCATCATCACAACCACATCGACTAGCAGTGGTTTTGCACAAGCAGAAAATTTCAGAAGATAACAGAACACTAAGCTCCCTCTCTCTTCCTCCTACAGCAGTGGTTCTCAACCTTCCTAATACAGTTCCTCATGTTGTGGTGACCCCCAACCATAAAACTGTGGTGTCTCGGTTCCTAAGACCATTGGAAATATGTCTTTTCCAATGGTCTTAGGTGACCCCTGTGCAAGGGTCATTCGACTCCCAAAGGGGTTGCAACCCACAGGTTGGAAACTGCTGCCCTAACCATAACCATCATGCCATACACTATGTTTTGGTCTCCAAAACGACTGCTGGAATAACCAGGTAGATTTCTGGTGGAGCCAGGTTTAGCCTGGTGCTGAACTTAGTTGAACTTAATTAAATATATAATTAGGAGAAAATGCCTTAATTTAAAGCGGTTAAATGCCAGCACTGCAGCCACAACTTTGTGAGTTGCATCCCAGAGGGCTCTAGGTTGACTCAGCCTTCCATCTTTTCAGAGGTCAGTAAAATGAGTACCCAGCTTGTTTGGGGGCAATTGTAAAATGGTTAGGGAGTGCTTAATTTACTCTGAAGCATTATAGAAACATAAGCGCTAACTTGCTATTGCTATTTAGGCCAAGAGTAGGAATTGCACTCCATCAACATCTGTAGAGCTGCTCAACTCCCACCCCTGACTTAGGCTCTGAGTATTTACAGTGTTCTACATACATTATTTGAGTCATTATGCCAACCCTACAAAACAGAACAGCTTCATTATTCCTGTGTTGCAGAATAAACAACTGAGAGGTTGGGCTGAGAGACAGTGGTTTCCTTAAAGGCCACACAGCATGCTCACAGCTAAGATGCAATGTGAATCAGCATAGCTTCAAGCTTGAATTCTTAACCGCCAGACCACATTAGCAATTCCTGAAAGATGGGGTGCCATGCAGAAAAGCAAAGACCGTTCATTGCAGCCTGAGTTTCACACTTCTCACACTCCAAGGATAGAGTGGCCACAAACAAAAGAGGACAGGGTTTTAAACAGTTGTGTAGAGGAGGAACCTTACCATGATGAACTTCCCTCTTCCATACCAAGCTGACTGCATTATTTTTTTCTCTTGCTCTCTCATTCCATTCATATATGACTATAGCTGCACTTTCTACAGAGTAAGCCCATTCAATGCAATCCGGGTGACTTCTAGATAAAAAAACTCTGGCTTTATGTAGGTACACATCTCAGCCAGAGAACTAGCCAGTCAAAATGTGTGTGGATTTGTAGCTTCGCGGATTTGTTTTGCAAAGCTGGGATTAAGGGACATTTGTGTTGGAATCAAGCTTTTCACAGTTCAGCCTCCACCAGTTTAAAGGCTGCCGTGACACACTGCAGAATTAATTCAGTTTGACATGGTTTTAACTGTCATAGCTCCATCCTTTGGAATCCTGGGATTTGCAGTTTATTGTGGCACCAGAGCTCTCTGATAGAGAAGGCTAAGTCTCTCACAAAACTACAAATCCCAGAATTCTGCAGCACTGGGCCACTGCCATTAAACTGTTATCAAACTGCACTAAATCTGCAATATAGATCTTACTTGCAAAATGTTTCAAGCCTTATACTTAAACGTTTCAAGATCAGCACCCACCCAGCCCTTCTCAATCCCTTCCCGTAACTCAAGTGAGTTAACACAAAGCATGAATCCAGAGAACAAGGCCCTGCCATACAGCGCATGCCTTTGTGTACAAAAAAAAGTCCCTTCGCAAAAAGAAAAAGCCGGCACCAGCTAACAGCCCATCAAACCTGCTACAAATGATTATTAAATCAAAACGAAGCAGAAACAATGTCAGCTCTGTGCCTGCTTTTCACCGCTGAATAATGACAGTGTTTAACTTCCCAGTGCAAGCAGCATTACCGCTCTGGAACCTACTTGAAAGATTGTCAGGCTGCAGACTTAATTACGCCTTTCCTTCTCTAAACTACCAGGCTGCAGTATTTAGCAGGTAGGTCTGCACAGTTTCTTACATGGAGTGTGCTGTGGCCCGCTTAACGTCAATCCTTCTATTATCCTTCTTTCTCCTAAGCCCTACCTTAGACAATGAGGCACAATGAAATAATTTAACCAGATCCAGGAACCAGGGTGGCACAATGGTTTCAATGTTGGTCTATGACCCTGGAACCCAGGGCTCAATTTCTCGCTTGGCCATGAAACCCACCTTGGGCAAGTCACACAGTGGATGGCAATGGCAAGAAAACCCCATGATGGATTCACGTTAGGGTAGCCATAAGTCAAGAATAACTGGAAGGCCCACAACAACAACAGGAACCTAAGCAAGGGGAAATAACAACAAGACATCCTGCTTTTTTCCCTATTCGGAATGGGGTTGTGAGAAGACATGACTCACTAGAGAAGACAATAATGCTTAGCAAAGAAGAATAAAGTAGGAAAAGAGGAAGACCCCATTACTCAATCAAAGAGTCTGCAAAACCTGAGCAAGGCAGTTGGTGACTTGGAGATCCCTCATTCATAGGGTTGCCATAACTCAAAGTTGACTTGACAGCAGTTAACAACAAGTATTTGAACTGAAATTTTTCATTATTGGGGGTGCGTGGGGGAAGCCATTTAATGTTGTTTAAAAATTCCTTGCATACAAACTCAAAGCTTCATGCCGATTTTTAAAAACCGGAACATTTGTCTTCAAATTTTACAGCAACATGCACTTTCCTTAGATCATTTGTTTACAGTGGTACCTCGGGATACGAAATACCCAGGTTACGAAATTTTCAGGATACGAAAAAATCCCATAGGGAATTATTGTTTCGGGTTACGAATGTTTTTTCGGGTTACGAAAAAAGTGCTTTGTGGTTTTTTCGGCTTTTTCTTGTCTTTCTTTTTCTTTTTTTTTCGCAACGGAAATCGGCGGCTTTTTTTCCCCATTAGCGCCTATGGCAATTCGGGTTACGAAGGTTTTTCGGGTTACGAAATTAGCCGCGGAACGAATTAATTTCGTAACCCGAGGGAGCACTGTATAGTCTTAGCTGTCAGTGTGGTTTGTTATCTAGTAAGCAAACCTACAAGGAGTGTAGAAATGTTCGCTGTCACCCACTAACAGCTGGAACCTTATGAGATAGCCGAACTCTCATTTCATACGTTTTGGGTATTGCATTGTACATTGAGCTGCATTTAAAAATGGCTAGGAAATTACATCCAATCTGAAATAGAGCAGTTAGATTACAAACCAGGACTGCTTGGTTTGGTAATATTACACCTATACTTTGTTAGTCCATTGGCTCTCAGATAATTTTTGAGCCCTATGTAAGTCCCTTTTTTACCCTTTAAAGCCCTCAGCAGCTTGGAAATAGGTTACCTGAAAACCTACATTCTCCCATATACACCCACCCATGCCTTAAGATCTATTTCAGAGAGTCTGGATGAATCTGCACTGTAGAAATAACGCAGTTTGACACCACTTTAACGGCCATGGCTCAATGCTATGAAATTTGGGGATTTGTAGTTTTGTGAGATATTTCTCCTTCTCTGTTGGAGAGCTCTGGTGCTACAACAAGCCACAAATCCAAGGATTCTGTAGCATGGAGCCATGGTGGTCAATGCAATGCCAGGCTGCATTTTTTAAAGTCCATGCTTCTGGAAAGTTGCTGTGAGTTTCCTTCCTCTTTTAAAATTTATGTTGCAATTATTCTTACAATTTTACGCTCTCCTTTGTTTTTATATTAATTGCAACCCTCTCAGAGAACTTTATGCATAGAGCAGAACAGAGATTTCACAAATAAATAATAAAGTCTAGCACAATTTTACCATTACCTGACATCATGAAATGCTCTATGATAGTCCAGGGATGGAGAAAGGATGTTTATGTAGAGGTTTCATTTATGAGAGCAGTTTTGAGCTCCTTGTTGCACTGAGTCCTCTGTTCTTAATGTTCAGAGCTCAGTTTTGAATTTAACAAATGTATACAGGGGACTTTTTTTTAACTCGCATGGTTGCAAATAGTGTTTTCTTGAGTTTTAAATGTGTTCTTTTATTTTTCTTGAAGAGGGGTGAAAGAGAACTTAAAAGAGGAAGTCAAACAGGACACTGCTTTTCACTTGCCATCTTTTAAATACTGCTGATAGTTATATCATCCTATAACTAGAGAAACAACTGTTCCTCTCTTCAAAATGTATACAGCAGGCCCTTGTTATCTGCTGGGTTTTGGTTCCAGGACCAAAATCTATGGATGCTCAAGTCTTGTTAAATACAATGTAAAATGGTGTCCTTTATATAAAATTGCAAAATCAAGGTTTGTTATTTGGAACTTACACTTTTGCGGGAAATATTTTCAAGCCATGGATACGGCTGGCCGACTGTATTTAGAAACTGCAGGGATAAGTCATTGTGACCAATGTAAGTTGATCCAGTCTCTGCTGGTTTAAGATTAGTAATCAGAACTTATCATTCACAAGGATATGAGATAAAAGTTTTGCTGTTGGTTTATGTGTCACCTCTGCAGCATGCATTCCACACACAAACATAGTAGCTTTCTTTAAAATCCCAGAGAGGATCAGCCATGACAACTCCAGCGCCAGAAGGGTTAAAATGCTCTTCAAGGAAGCTTTCAAGAAGCAGCCCTTCCTCCCCTCTGTCTTTCTCTTGCTCAACTTGTTTCTGACTTCCTTTCCACCAAACACCCATTTATGACAGCAGCCCCAGCCAGCCACAAGATAAGGCTTTCCTCCTGTACTCCTGATAGTATGGATGGATAGG
>NC_056527.1:164718539-164733732 GCF_019175285.1 Sceloporus undulatus | reverse complement strand
TGGGGCCTATGTTTATAAAAGCTGTGTGGGTCTATACTGCAGTTGGCAGCATGAGTTTTCTTAGGCTGGGATTGCGAGTTCCAGAGAACGCAAAACATTTGCTAAAAGTATGCAAAGGGATCTTGCAGCACCTTCGAGACTGACTGAAAGATAGAAGTGAGCAGCATTAGCTTTCCTAGACTTGAGCCTACTTCTCCAGATGGATCTGGAAGTAGGCTCAAGTCCACGGCATTGATTATTGATTATGGTGGAAAAGATAAGTCCACATGTTTAACTCTCCCCAGCAGAATACCTTGGCGACTTAGTGGGCCTGCTATACATGGGCTAGATTTTACTCAGTATGCAGAAGCCACTGAAATGCATAAGTCCCTTGCAGTATCATTAGGTGTTGCAGAGCCAGCATTCCTTAAAGTCTTGTTTTCACAGTCTGACTTACTACCCTTATCTTTACCTTTATTGCTTTGTGGGGTAACGGGCAGGAGGAATCCAAAAGAATTACATGAATCTTGTAAAAAGATTTCTGCAAGGTAAGGTTGCGTCTGGCACCTGCTGCTATAGTGGAGAGCTTTTCTCTTAGGCAATATTTATGCTAGATTTGGTGGCTTCTCGTTGCTGCTTGTCAGGTTGTCTTGTACAGTGACCTTACATTTCCTTTCATTGTTAATTTGCTCAAAGCAATGGCCCTCAAACTGTGCGGAGAGGTACATTCATGAGCCATCAGAGAGAGGGAAAGACAGATCAACTTAGGATGTTGCATTATTAGGCTATTTGTCCATCTCATCCATTATTTTCTAGACTCACCAGAGTCTTGAGCAATCATTTTCCTCATCATCTTCCACCTGATATTTTAAACTGAAGATGCCAAGGGTTGAACACTGTGTGTTTTGCAAGCAGAATGGGCATTCTGAGTGTGAGCTGGGGTTCTCCCCATGGAAACTGGGCAGCTCCTTTAGAATTGCAGGTGGAGGCTTCAGGGTTTAAATACAGTTTCTTATAAAAGTGTAGCGAGTCAGTGTGGTGTAGTGGTTCGAATGCTGGGTTAGGATACTGGGCATAAATCCCATGATAGGGTCGCCTTAATGACTTGAAGGCACACAACAATAACAAAATAAAAACACACATGGAACCAGTTCTCTCTTGATCCCTTTAAGAATGTGAGGAAGTAAACCATGTGTTATATCACTGCTGTGGCTTTTCTCCTTTAAAAACACAAATTAAAAAATAGCCTGTGAACCCAAACCAGGAGGTTGCCTAGCATGTCTCTTCTGGCTTCATTGCTCTGGACTGGCCTCCTTCCAGTAAAGTGGGCATCAATAATTCTGACCTATATCTCTGCATTAGATGTTTTGAATCATCGTCTTCCATTTTAATTCAGATAAACAGTCTGCCTGAAGTATTTAGATATTTGGATATACTGATTTTGGTTGTACAGATGTTTGGATATACTGATATTTTCTGTATCATGGTTGTGATAGAGAAAATACTTTGTAAGCTCTGTAGCTTGTGAACATTGCATTGCTTTTATACTTGAGGGTCAGTTTGGTTTCCCCTTCAGTATTCCACTCCTGAACAAATCTTGCCAAGAAAACTCACATGTTAGGTTTGCCTTAGGGTCACCATAAGTTGGAAAGAACTTGAAAGCGCGATCACCAACAAATTCCACCTCCACCTTCTTTGTTTCTCAAGAAGTAGAAATGTAGTAGAAAGGCTGTTGGCTTCAACCATAAGCTGTTAGACTTATTCATAGTTAAGAATGACTCTCAGCAATTCCCTCTTTTGCTGTTTACTCTATCCATAACAAAAGGGCACCCTCTTCATTTACCATTTACACGTCATGCAATAGTTAGAGCATTGGGCTTTACTGTGTGAAAAAACTAGGTCCTGAACAAATTACGGTCCTGAACTAAAGGGGTTGTTGTGAAGTTAAAATGCCCCTCTGACCTCTGTGATGGAAGGCCAGAATACAGCATCAATGTTTTCACTATGCAAAAGGCATGGCCCTTGCCCATGTGAAGGCAAGCAAAGAAATAAAATCCACTTTCTTGGTCATAGATCCATGTGATTTTTGTCATCTTTGGCTCAGATCACATGTGTGAGTAGCAGTGATATGGCCACTTGCAGCACCAAGGTTAATGGGAAATGGATCTCCAAACACATGGATTAATTGGCTTTTCATTGTTTCAGTACAAAAGAGCAAGGGCTATGTCATTAAAGCAAAATATTGATCGATATATGATGGGAGCTGTTGCATTAAAAAATATACGAAGCTGTCGCCAGGCAGCTGAATTTCCAAGTGGCTGATGCAGTATTTTTTCATACATGAAATTGGACGTATCCCTGGCCAAAAAAGAGAAAGCCTGACCGTTCATTGCTAGAGTAAATGGCAGCTGATAGTGAGTTTTCTTTAAGTTATGGATGCTTCCTCCTCTCCTCTTTCCTGCTGCAATGACATTTTTTTTTACAGTTTATTACTGGAATAATACCTGATCTATCTCAATTTTCTATTTTTTTAAAAAAGCATTTTTTGTGCTATTTTGGCTTCCTGCAATTGTTTCTGAATTCCACTGTAGGCCACTTCATGTTCAATAGCATGCTGGAGGCTTGGTGATTGGTTCACATACCTGACATGTCCGCAGTTTGAGCGGCATCCTTCACATCGCACTGGTTCCTTGATCAAGTACTGCCCGGTTTTGCACCCCATAACACAGCTGGTGTTCACAAGGCTGTCAAGAAAAGCAAGTAGAAGAGATAGAGCATATCTCCACCAAAGCCGCAAACAGCCCATATCTTGGCAACAGTAGAAAAGGGTACCCCCCTACAGCAGGGCTGTGAGTCTCCTTAACAAAACAAAATTAAATCCTTCCTAACAGAGTAGCATTTTCAGCACAACCTCTGGCATCTCAGTGCCGTCCCAGGGGGGCAAGGAATTGCTCCTGGGGGAGGAAAAAGACTTGCTCCTTCAGTTACGGAATAACTTCAGTACCACTGTGGTATTTTTTCCTGTTCAAGACAAATCGTTTTTTCTGCAGGCATTGTCGCTTAGGGCACCCTACAATATATTGCTGCTCGGTTAAGATTCGGTCTTTGGATATCCTTTCAACCTGCGCTTGCAATAGCTCTTTTTTCTGTCCAAACAAACTACCCAACCCAAAGCAATAAGATTTGGGGCAAGAAGCAGAGGTAATACATAACTAAATATACTTTTGGCTCTGGGCAATAAGGGCCATTTTAAAATAAGACTTAAACTCTCAGACCTAGAGGAAAGGACAAAGCCCTTCCTAAAATATATAAGGAGCAGTCATGCCGCAAGTCCTCAGAGGTTTGCATCATGAAAAACAGAAACCCGGCAATAACAGAGAGAGTGGCAGTGAGAGGAGAAAAAGCACAGCACTCTGCTTCTAGAAGTGGAGATTATGTCCTCTCTACTAAGATCCTACTCTTGAATTCCAAAAAAGGCATTTCTTGTTTTCCTGTTCTCCCATGCTGATTCTGTCTTACACAGAGGTCGCTGTGCCTGGGCACAACTGGAGCCAAAAGGGTCCTTTAAACCTCCAAGACCTCTAACCCAGCAGACCCAGAATTTATCAACCATTCATTAGCTCCACTAATCGCATCCAGCAAGAAGGTCAACTTATCTTTTTGGCAATGCCATGGAGCATGTGATCGAGAAACACTAGAGGATTGTGTTTGTGCATTCACTCGAAATTAATGCAAGAAGCCCAGCCATGCCTGGCAGGATGAATCACCCCAGTTTTGAAACAGACGTGTGCAGATTGGTTCAAGTAGTGCATGAAGATCTTGGCGAGGAGGCATGCCGCATTTCCCTCAAGGTGCTAATTTATATAGATGAATACGTGGGAAGTCCTGAGGCAATGTGGAATTGCTAAGGTTCCTGAGATATTGGATACCGCTCATTATTAGCTGTACATGCCTTTTGTCAGAGGATTAGGAGGCAAAGCACTAGTTACCACTTCCTTGTTTTGTTTGAAGTGTGCTCCAGTTGACCACCTTTATTAGGAGAGGCAATGGCAAACCTCCTATGAACAAATCCTGCCAAAAGGTTTGCCATAGGGTCCCCATAAGTTAGAAAACTAGGTGGTCTCATGAGATGGATGAAATGGAGAGGCGATCAGGAGGAGGGAGAAAGGGTTTGTTTGATTTAAGGGCAAATGGGGTGCCAGGGAAGTTTGAATCATGTATGCTTTAATTGTGCTGTGTTAGTGCTGATGTCTGAAGAGCCAGCATGTCATAGTGGTTGAGTTTAGACTATGACTCTGGAGCCCAGGGTTCGGTTCCCCTTGGCCATGAAACCACTGGGCACATTTGGCAAGTCAAATGCTCACAGTTTCAGGAGAAGGCAATGACAAATCTTGGCATCTGAACAAATCTGCCAAGAAAAAGTCATGAAAAGGATAATTTATGGTAGACATAAGTCGGAAACAACTTGAAAGCACACGCAACAACAACAACAACAACTAATTCCTGATAGTATACACATGTAGAGAACATATAGTTTTCGAATAAGGTTTTCATATGGAAGCCTGGACTTTTGAAGGAAGTATTCCAGCACATGACAGAAAGCCCACAGTGCAAATCTCACCTCAGCTATCAACCACCCAGCTTTCCTCCTTGTTGCCTTGAGATGTGTAGGGACTATACCCCAGCCATCTCCAACCAATATTCTATAGGAATACACAGATTACAAGAGGGAACCGAGTTGGGGAAGCCTGTACTAACACAGATGATTGTAGAGTTCACTCTCTCAGCTTTAAAACTGCATCTGAGGAAGGAGACTCAAGCCTACAAAAGCTCAGCTAGTCCAGCTTTTTTCTTGCAGATATTCCCAAAGGTGCTGCAAGATCCCTTTGCATACTGATTTTTTTAGACTAACATGGTTATGTTTTAATTCAGCCTGAGAAACTGTGACACTGGAATAAGGGGATTGCCTGCCGGCCTTTCCCTTTTTAACAAAAGCAAGCAGAGACAGAAATGATGCTGCCAACAGCTCCTCGAGGTGACAAAGAATGATTTGGGGGCCAACTTAAAAGGCTGGCGAACAATAAAGGAAACTTCATATAGATTGTACTGGCAGCCAAAGCCATTTTTACCATTCCTAACAAGTAGATAATCTTTTGAAAACTGCAATTTTCTACTTTAGCCAAAGTGCTGCTATTGAAGCAGCACTTCAGCCCCAATTACTGCCTAAATGAATCACGCGAGAAGCCTTGAGTTCTGCAGTGGAGTGACACATGGCCACAAAGTGGCTTGAGGTGGCCTGGGACTCCCTCCGAACAAATGTTCAGATAAAGCTCTTGGAGTTTTTTGACATTTTTAGTTCCCCTTCTTTCCCGAGGGAAACTTATCAGTAGGACTCATCTTCTTAAATCCATCTGGAGATGCTATGCATCATCTTCCTTCGAAGGCAGGTGAAACAGCCAGAGTTTTATTGCCAGCTTGGGAAATGCAACTGGAGGGGGATTATAAAGGATCTTTTGATGCTCACGTTGGCCAAGGAGATGGCCAGATACAGCTTGGCTGTTGACCCCTGTTACGAATGCACAAAATACTAGGAGGAAATGGACACCAAAGACTACCCTTCCCTAAATATTAGCTTCAGGTTTTTAGCATGTTGAACAAGAACACCAGCAAAGTCTAGTGTCCTTAAAAAGCAAGACATTTCGCAACTGCAACTCATCTGATGAAGCAGACGCAGTTCACAAAAGCTTATGCCAAATAAAACTGTTAGTCCTTACTCATTGGACTACTCAAGACTCTTGTTTTTTTAAAGTATAAAGGCACCTCTTATTCTAGCATATCATCTTCAGTGTCCCGATATTGCCTTGCCTTTCCTCTTTGTATCGCATAAGGTCAGACTGAGTGCAATGATATGTTAGTGCATTAAATGAATTGCTGTGGATTTCACGCATTTACATAGAAGTTTAATTGTTTTCATTTTCCTGTGCAAAGTGCATTTATTGCATCCATTCACCCTCCCTCTGCTGAAAAGCACAGCCATCTGAATCTAGGCGAAGCAGATGGAAAGCTGCACGTACAATAATGGAATTTCTGAAGGTACTCCAATAAAAACTACAAAGCCTTTAAGAAGTTCCCCTCTGCAAAAAGCCTGGATTCTTGTGAACTTGTGTCACCATCACATTCTATTAAACTGAAAAAAGGAGTATTTAGTCATGCAGACAACCCCCGAGTCAATCATAGGCAAAAATCCTCAAATTAAAGGGTGAGTGTCATTCTTGTTTCTTTCCTTGAACTCCAAAATTTCTGATGCAGACAGTACAAACGTGAGCAGGATGGTCCTTCATACACCAGTTTTCAGCAAGAGGATCATTTTATTTTAAGTGTCTAAAATGTTTAAAAATCTGATAAATAACATACAGTGAAGCTTTTTAAAAGACAATGCTTAAATAGTTATAATTAAGCAACCTTACTCTGCATTCGCTCCATAAAGAAATTAAAACCCCACCTAAACACTTCTAAATCTAAATCTAACAACTTACAGTGCCATTTCTCCCATCAACCAAGGATGGATTAATTGGCCAGTCTTTAAATTATAATCACTTTGGGATGGGGATCTAAGGTTTTTGTTTTGCATATACTATCTGTGTAAGGAATATTGCTTAAATTGATTCGTGCTCTAAATGACTAGTATATTAATAACACTACAAAACTGGCCATCTGATGTGCGCATGCACCACACAGTTCTCTGGAATGGAGGCATTTAAACTGTTTGGCCATCAAGTTTCATAAGTGCGAAGTGACTAAACAAAATGGCATGGCTTGAATTTCCACTAATAAACCAACGCATTTAATGAGCCAAGAAGAGTAGGCCTGTAAACAGGAAAGTTTATGGTGTTGCTATTTCACAGGATCTGTTCCAAGCATCTGGAAGCTCTTGGCAGAGACCCAGACCTGTAATAACCTGTCTCTAATGTACACACATCTCTTGAATGGGACAGTCCATCTCGCTGAAGTTTCTATCACACTCTTTCCATCATTAAGGCCAGCCAAATAGCCTCTTCCATCATTTCCTCCCTACAGTGGCCACTGGGCATCTCCAGATGCCATTTCAGAGAGACGCCTCCTATAGGACATTCATGCCTTGCCAGACTAGACTACTGCAAAATATATATAGGGCTGCCTTTGAAGACAGCATGGAATTCAATAGTTGAATGCCCACAGTGGGTTTACTGATGAAAATAAATAAGATGAAACATTTTTGCTAGTTTTGAGAACTTTACAGGTTCGAAGTGGACTTGATAAACGTAGCAGCAACAAATCGTTTCTTCAAATCTGGTATCTTGGGATGTACATACCCACTTGTTCTAACAAGCCAGTAATGTTCACATTGTAGAAAAAATGAACTTTGACATCTTGACTCTTAGTTTATTAATTAGTTAATTAATTAATTAGCATTGGGCTAAGACTCTGGAGACCAGGCTGCATACCCAGCTTGAACATGAAGCCCATTGGAGCAAGGCACATTCTTACACTATAGAAAATGCAGTTTGAGACCATCTTTAAGGGTTGTAGCTCTTAGTTAATTAATTAAGGAGGGTTGGGCTAGGACCTGGAGACCAGGGTTCAATTCCCGGCTTCAGCTACGAAGCCCACTGGAGCAAGTCACATTATACAGTACAGGAAATAATGCAGTTTGACACATCTTTAAGTGTAGTAGCTCTTAAAACTTAATTAGTGTCGGTGGAGGCCAGGGTTCCACTCCTAGCTTGGCCACAAATCCCACTGGAGCAAGCCACTCTACACTGTGGAAACGGCGCATACAGAAAGAGTGCAGTTTGACGTCACTTTTTAATTGTTTCTCTAAGTTAAATTAATCAGCTAGAATCACGAGTTGGAAGAGACCCAAGAAGGCCCCTCATCCAGTCCAACCCCCTTCGTGCCATGCAGGAACTCTCAGTCAAAGCATTCCCAACAGATGCCATCCAGCCTCTTTTAAAGACCTCCACCATCATCCAAGAGAACACCTTCCTACTGAACAGCTCTTATGGGGCCTGACCAGAGCAGAATAGTGGCACTATTACTTCCCTTGCTTTGACACTATACTTCTATTGATGCAGCCTAGAATCGCATTGGCCTTGTTAGCTGCCGCATCACACTGTTGGTTCATGTCCAACTTGGGGTCTACGTGACCCCAGATCCCTTTCACATGTCATCTGTTAAGTCCGGCTTTCCTCCTTCTCCCCTGGCAGGGACTAATAATAATTAGTGTTGGGGTAATGCTCTGGGGACCAGGATGCGGTTCCCAGCTTGGCTGTGGAAACCCACTGGGTGACTGAGCTTCAGGGAAAGGCAATGGCAAACCACCTCTGAACAAGTCTTGCCAAGAAAACTCTATTATAGCTTTGCCTTAGGGTCGCCATAAGTCAAAACGACTTGACGGCACACAACCAACAAATATCATCAGCCCTAGCATAAAATTCGGAGTGGAGAATTCATGGCCATCCCTTAGTTATTAAACAACCGCTGTTCCTTGCCATAATTATGCTGGTTAGGACTAAAGGAAGCTTATTCCAGTCACACTGTGATGCATTGGCAACACTGACATACATGCAGATGGGGAAATGGTAATCTGAAAGTAAGGCTCCATTAGGATTCATTTCTGGATCAAACACTATCGTGCATTTGCAAAAAGATTTTTATTTTCCTTCAAGACGTACAGTAAAAATTTACAAACTATAACCCACATACATTAATGGTGCTCTTTGAGCAAAAAACTCAACCAAAACATTCGTCAGCAATAAATCAGAAGGCAAACAGTACAACAGTCTTCTTCAGGACATAAAGTAGAAAATGCAATTTAAGACCCGTTGGCAATTGAGTCTCCCTCCATCTCTTCTTCTGTCTCATCAAAGGGCCTGAAGAACAGTAACATTTTAATACTACTGACCAACAGATACGGTACTTGTACAAAGTTACTTTTTCATTCCCAATTATGTTTATGGTATCTCAAACATATTTCACTCACTTGCATAAATCTATTTGCAACGCCTGAATTTTGTTTCTTGCTCATTCTGCAGTTAGGGCTCCATTACAATCACCATTATAGGAAGGCTCAACATTTAAGGCTTTTTAATGCTGTAATATGTCCTTATCATATATCATGTGCAGAAACTCAGCATCACTTTTTCTAGTTTTAAAGAAAAAGAATGTAAAGCCATAGAGGCATCTCTATAAAATACTATTTTTATAGTTTATTTTTATTTAAACAATACTACATACAACCATAATGCAATAATTCACTCCCCCCTTGTGTTTCAAACGGACCCATCCCCTTACAAGAATATTCTGTAAAATACATGCAATGCATGTTCTGTGTCTAGATCTCAAAAAAATGGCAAATCTGGACCTGCTCTATGCCAAATCAGAATACAAGAATCCCTCATAATTACCCTCAACACGGAAACTTAGCACTTCTGAAAGAAGGTCAGGCTAGACCCTTCTCCACCCCATGCTAGCTCTATGCTGAAAGAACAATTTAATACCATGCAGTATTCAATCATCTAAACCTAGATACAAATCAGAAGTGCTATAGCCCAGGCCCCAGATGCCCAGTTCAGTAAACACTAAGCTCTGACAATACATTCGGCAGTAATACACTTCAGGCATTGTTCCTTTACTCCAGTCTATTTTTTCTGTTCTCAGCTGCATCCAGTAAACGGGAGTCCAAAAAGTTTTGGTTCTGGTAAATAAAATTCACACTGTGGTCACCAGGATCCTGTCACTGTCTGACACTGCTTTACAAGACCAAGGGTGACCTACTTTCTGCTTCTTAGAGGAAAGGACCAGGAGGAAAGAGTGGGGCTTGTGTTGATGCTGGACTGGCAGTCATTAGCATCAAAACCAGCATCCCCAGAGATACTTTTCTTTTGTAATCCGCTTTGATTCCATGAGGAAAAAGCGGAATATAAATAAATATTTATTATTATTTATTATTATTATATTTAAAAGACATGGATGCACATGCAGCGACACTGCGCATCTGTGCTTGGCTTCATCCCAGCTTAAGGCTGTGGAGGCGTCTTTGGGCTCCTCTCATCCCCCTTGTCATGGCATGAGTTCTGAACCAATGTATATAGTTTCCCTTATGAATTCACCCTCAGGATATTATCTTTCAATAAATGCTCTCCAGAATTACTTTCTCGGTTTCTCTCCCTCAACTAAATGAGAAGTTGCCACCTTCAGCCCCCTCTGCAAAGAGCCTTTTTAGTTGAAAACGAACATGTTAATATTTTCAAATGACAATGCCACTACTGAAGAAGCCATCGACTCTTTTGCGTAGTCACGAAAGCATGAACCTCCCAAAATAATGATAATTTAAAAAAAATCCTGTCACCAGTTTCAAACGACATGTAAAAGCTACAAGTATAAAGATTTGGCCTACTCCTTACCTGCTTTAACGGTCTCTACCAGGTATCTGCCCAGCTTGCAACAAGCCTTGAGTCTCCTATACGTACAGAGTTGGGCATAGAAATGGCATTCTAAAAGGGAAAGGCCCAAAGTTACCGATGTCAACATACAGCTGAATGCATAAGAATGCTGAATCAGTATTCACAGGATGTCAATAATAAATTAAGTGATTTAACAGTACTAACTAGGTTGGTTTTCACATTGAATAAAGTGGCAGAGCATTAATGTAACCCAGGGATGGGTTTAGTGTCTGTCACATTTTTGCTTGGTTCCATGTTGGGACACTTATTTTAACCTTCTCACATTTACCCCACCAGTCTTCAAAAGTGGCTGTCGTGCCATTTAAACATGAATGTTTGCAAAAAAAGCATATAACTGTATCTATTCTTTCCACGATAAAAAAGCTACACATATGTCAGTTAACAGACCCCCCCCCCAAAAAAAAATGTTTCATACTATGACATGAAACAAAATCATGGTGAAATTCTGATAGTCAATGGGAGTAAAAGTTTTTATGTCACATCTCTGCCAAAAGCATAGCTTTTCCGGTAGGTTCTCTCTTTAAGGGGTCTGATAAATCACCTTGATAGCTTCCACATCTCCTGGGGAGGGCCAGCCTTCTTTTTGTCAGTTGGCAAACCAGCACCTGGTTTTGACATTTAAAAGGAAAAGTGCACTGTTAAGTAGATGAATGCCATCATTTGCTTCTCGAGCTTCGAAAGAAGCTTTGAATTCAATCGAGTGTAGTATCTCATCTTTGTTAACAAACTGATACAGTGAAGAAACAGCTCCTTCAGAAACCACCAGCAGAATAATCTTCCCATTATCTCACCCTTTTAGAGTCTCCCAAACAAAAGACAATTAAGCATACTGTTTAGCTGCCAGCTTGGACACGGAACAGTAGAGTTTCATGACACAATTAGTCAAGAAAAGGAAATGTTTTTGGTTTTGTTGGCTCCGTCCGCAATAGCGTTCTTAAAAGCAGACTACCCTTCATCATTTAGTAAATTTGGTGTCATCTTGGGGCTTAATTCAGTTTTCTGATTGGCAGAAGGATTGCAATTGCCTCTGGTGTTTCTGGAGTGGCCTGCCAGTTTAAAGTTGTTACCCGTATCTACTTTTTTTGCTCTCCTGGCAATATCCTTTGCAAGCTGTGCACCCCGTTTGCCCTTGAACATTTTCTCTGCCTCCTGACGCTCCTACAGCGATACCAACACACACACAAGGTTAATGAAAACATCAACAGGAACAACATATACTGCGCATAGCTTTTCCCAAAAGGAAATGACACAATGAGCAGCAATTATCAAGAAGAAAGTATGTTGCCATAAACTTGGGACTTCTAAACCTATTATTTATCCCCCCAAAGATATGTTTGTTGCTTACCTCAAGTGGCAAGAGACTCCCCCCCCGAGATTTCCCCCAAATTCCCTCTCTATTATTTCCATTTTCCAAAAGCTAAAAAACTCAAAGGCACCAGAGGAAATAAAATTGGCACACATGAAAACCTACATTTAATCCAGATGGTTTTTTCAATACAATCAGGTTTTCTTCATTAGTCACAGTTATGAGAAAGACGCTAATGTCCTCATTGCTATAAAATACTTCAAAGATGCTATCTCAAAATTAAACTGGACATACTGAATGGTAGTTCAGAAATAACCCAGCATTTTGAAATGATGGGCTGATATACATTGGTCAGAGGTAAGATAGGCACTTTCATATTTAATAGTTATATAGTGTACGGAGGATACAATCAGGCACCCACAAAACTAGTGCCTAGCTTCTTAAGGGGATAAACACTTCATAAATGATGAAAGACTTACTTTTAATTTCACTTTCTGGAAATCCAGCACTCTGACCTGTGGCACCTTGTAGATTACATACAACCATAATTTTCTTATTTGTCACAGGATTCCTCAAAATGCTGCGGAGAAAGAAGAATGGTATCTACTTAGTTCACAGATATACAATGCTCCATAAGCAATGTAATAAAGCCATTTATTAAAACAGTGGGGGAAAGCACTGAGAAACAGAATAAAACATTACAACCACATAACAAATATAATAAATCCCATCTGGCATTAAGCTGGGATATAAATAAAAAAATAACTAAAGGATCAATGGTTCACTCTAAAGCAATAAAATTAAACGAATTGATTGTTTTACTTATCTGTAACACACATTCTATTAATTTTACTTCTGTAAAGAAACTGTCATGTTTGTTTAAGAGAAGGCATATCTTTTAAATACAAGAGAAAACAGTCTTTGAATGAATGCTACAGATACGGCACTTTATGTGACAATTGTCTAATTCATGGAAAGGAGAAAGGCTAGCTCTGAAGTGGCAAATTGGTACTATTTCAGATTGTACAGGAACTTTAGATAACTGAATGCTTCAGCCTACTTTCTCTTGATATCTACTTTTCTATGTTCATGCATTCACCCATGTGAACCCTCTCCTAATGTAAAATGCTATAGCCCATGCTATTAGATGAACATATTAAGAAGAACTAGGTGAAATAACATCTCTAATAGTCGTTTAAAATAAAATTTTAAGGGATTTTAAAAAAAAGCTAAGTACTTCCATTTTTCCCTTTGTTTTATATATATATATATATATATATAAATAGGCATGAAAAACTAAGCTATTATAAAATTCATCTTAAATATCATAGAGTTGGAGGAGACCAGAAGGGTCAAGTCCACACCTTGCCATGCAGGAATACACAATCAAAGCCTTCCGACAGATGGCTCTCCAGCCTGTTTAAAAACCTCCAAAGAAGGAGACTCCACCTCTCTTTAAGGAAACGTCTTCCACTGTCCAACAGCTCTTACTGTCAAGTTCTTCCTAAGTTTTAGGTGCAATCTCTTTTCCTGCAGCTTGAATCCATTGCTCTGTGTCCTAGACTCTGGAGCAGCTGAAAACAAGTTTGCTCCATCCTCAATAGACATCCCTTCAAATGTTTAAGCAGGCTCTCATGTTACCCCTTACCCTTTTCTTCTCCAGACAAACATACCTAGTTCCCTAAGCCTCTGCATAGGGCATGGTTTGCAGCTCTCTCTCTCTCTCTCTCTCTATAATATATATATATAATATAATATATACAGTGTGTGTGGGTGTGTGTGTGGTGTGTGTAGATATATATTAGCACTGCATTTCTTGTTAACTTTAAACTAAGAATAGATATCAGAGAGGAGGCTAAAGAAACAAAGATCTATACCTCAGGTAAGTCAGTGATTTGACAGTTGCCAAAGGATCAGATCACCCTGAATGAGACAAAAACACATACAATGTTAGTTCCAAATGATACACACACACATTGTCCACTTGAAATGGATGTAACGTTTCTTCTTCACTTTTACTTTACGTACCAATTCCATGATGTTATTGTTAGTAAGAATGAGTTCCTGAGGTTTGGCAGGGACTGTTCCAATCCTTCACCTATTCGGCTACAATAAAAAGGAAATAAAGGAGATTTTACACTGGGTTTGGAAAGGACTAATACAGTGCTGTTTCTTTTCTGAAATCCAAGCTGGTCTTAAGCTTGTCTCGTGTAAATAGAACGAGAGTGGAGCAACTCAAGACTGTCATCTCTGTTTTGTAAGGTGCCTTGGGTCCAAGTTTGCAAAAGGGGTACAATATGAATAAAGCAATGGGTAAATCTGCCAATATGGCCAGACATGTATCAGAGTATCTATGTTTCACCAATTAACCCACTCACCTCAATCTGTTGTATTCATTAGCAAAGTTTTCAGCCTCTTCAGCAAAGGAAACCCATCTAACTTCCGGATCTCGTTGTCGGAGAAATCAATAGCGTCAAACTGGTCCAAGGTGGCCCCCAGGTTTTCAATCACAGGAATCTTATATCCTGACGGAGCACCACAAAACAAGAAAGATAGCTCTTGTCACTATAGGAAAAGGGAGATATGGGGTATGCATTATGTAACAGTCAGCAACACAGTAGAATTGTAGAGTTGGAAGAGACCCCAAGAAGGGCCATCCAGCCCAGCCCATTCTGCCATGCAGGAACTCTCAATCAATGTCCCATTGACAGATGGCCATCCAGCTCTGCTAAAGACCTCCAAGGAAGGAAACTCCTCCAAACTCTTAAGGAGCGTGGTCCACTGTCAAATGAGTGAAAACTGAGAACTTCTGAGTTTACAATTATAGGTCCATGATGAAGAACTAATCCAGTTTGTAAAGTGCCTGCTCTTAATCTGCTTAATTGCACCTGAATACACTTCAGTTTGGCCAGTCTACACACACTGTAAAACAAGGCACTTGGACCACTTTTAACTGCCGGATCCCCATCCTAGAGGACTCTGGGACCTGTAGTTTGGTGAGGCACCTGCACTCTGTGGCAAGGAGACCAAAGATCTTGCAAAACTCAACTCCCAGGATTCCATAGGATGGCACCAAGACAGTTCAAGTGTGTCAAACCGCTTTATTTCCACAGTGCAGAGGCACTCGTGATTCTCTTAAACTGTTATCTGTGACTTTCCTTGGGAGTACGGGACAATAAGTAAGAACTATATGTATAAATAGTTACTTTCAAGTATATACACACTTAAGTATTTATATTTAT
Source organism: Sceloporus undulatus (assembly GCF_019175285.1). Taxonomy (NCBI): domain Eukaryota; kingdom Metazoa; phylum Chordata; class Lepidosauria; order Squamata; family Phrynosomatidae; genus Sceloporus; species Sceloporus undulatus. The sequence goes on along the minus strand of NC_056527.1, from coordinate 164,718,700 downwards.
ATATATATATACTTAATTTCAAGTAATATAGTTGCATATAGTACTTCCAAGTAACTATATATGTAGTTACTCTCCAACAAATTACTTTATAGTTTATCAGTGCTAGGGAATTCTGGGTAGTTTAATGAGACACTGAGCCTTCTGCCAAAGAGAGCTCTGGG
>NC_056527.1:164713234-164718514 GCF_019175285.1 Sceloporus undulatus | reverse complement strand
CTCTGGTGCCACAATGAACTACAATTCCCAGGATTCCTTAGTGCTGAGGCAAGGCAGATAAAGTGGTCTCGAAGTGGATTGCTTTTACAGTGTGTTTTGGACCATAAACCACTCTCTCAACTCATTCCCTCTTTTAAGTCCCAGAGCAACGCGTTCGAGGCTGATTCAAGGAATTATGACCCTCGAGGGCCACCGTCAACCAAGCTCTCCCTCTTTTATGTCCCACAGAGACGCGTTCCAGGCCTATTCGAGGAAACAGGACCCTCGAGGGCCACTGTAGCCCGCGCCTCTTGGCCTCCTCAATTGAGGAGGCACCAAATCCCTCCTGTAAAGTAGCCGCCGGCCTCCTCACCGCGCAGGTCCAGCTCCCGGTCGCGGACGGCGTTGGTGTACTGCGCCGCCTGCTCGATCAGCTCCGCCGTCAGCTTCACCATCTTCGCCGACGCGGCGATGTCCGACTCCTCCGAAAACTCCCTTGAGAAGCGAGTTATATCACTGCGCATGCGCCGGGGGCTGAGCGCCGCGCAGGCCGAAGAGTCGATTTGCGGAACTAGTATGGAAAAGTCATAGCCGAGCGCCGAGCTTATCGAGCGGCGGCTTACAAAATGGCGCCTCCCCGTCGTTGAAAGGCTTCTTAGCACGATTTAGGCCTGGTTTTGGCCTGGTTAAAACTAGCTCCTAGGAAGTTAGCCAACTAGACGTCCTTACTTACAACTTACAACTCTGTGTAACACACTGTTGTTGTCTGGAAGGCCTGGGAGAAGTGTAGGCTAGGGTTCAAGGTGCTTTCACTAGGCCTCACAGAGGCTCTGTTGGTTTGTGTGAGTTCCACTTTACAAACCAAAGGTGAACCAAGGTGCTCAAGACAGAGTTCAATCCAGATCCCAGTTTATCTATCTGCCCAGCAGGGTCCTGGTTTGTTTATTGTTTACCAACATTGGGAAATGCCCTTTAAAAACATTCCTCCTGCCCTCAGCCTTCAAGGGGGCCTGGCAGTAAGAAGCATTGGAAGGAGTAAGGAAAGAGAAATGTGGCATTACAGCTGGAGGGACCCAGTCCAAAAGGCCACAGGCCTTAGCTTCCAGGATTTAAGGAGGGCTGTTGATAAGAAGGAGGCTTGGAGGAGGTCTCTCGTTCATAGGGTCGCCCTAAATCAAAGTCAATCCGCTGGCAGTTAATAACCACAATCTGATATGAAATTTCACCTCATTGTCCACTAAAACCCTGGACAAAACGTAGGACAAAATCTAGACCAATTAAGAAAAATGGAGGACTGTAAATGTCCTACATTTTGGGCTGAGTTTTGTCCTGCAGTTTGGTCTAGATTTCGTCCTACGTTTTGTCCCGGGTTTTAGTGGACAATTACGGCAACCCTAACGCAGTGTCTTTTGTGTCCCTTGATTCTTGTTTGCAGACAGATGACAGCGAAACGTCAGGAAGAAACTCGTTCTAGAACGTGGCCACGGAGCCCAAAGAACCCACAAAAGACCACGGATGCCGGCCGTGAAAGCCTTCGACTTCGTGGTTTGTTTGCTTTTTTGTTATGTGTCGACTTCAAACAGGGTGGCCACGATGAAAGTTACTTGTCCCATTAGATTGCAAATCTGTGCATGTCTTTATAGCCACATGGTGGCATACTAGCACCAAACAAATCCATGCTGGTCTTCTGTTTCATTACAAGCTAACCATGTAATAGTAATAACGCATTTTCATTGTACAGGTCTCGCAATAGACAGGAATCACTACCGAACAACAGTGTTTGGCTCAGTAGTAGTAGTAGGACGCTTTCCTTGCCAAGAAATCAATCTACAAATTAATATGCAGCGTCCAGGGTTTGTTTGTTTTTTAATCACTAAGGCTGCATCCACAAATGCATAAATAATCCAGTTTGACATCGCTTGAACTGCCTTGCCTCAATGCTATGGGATTCTGGGAATTGTAGTTTGTTGTGGCCTCAGAGCTCTCTGACAGAGAGAAGGCTAAATGTCTCATGAAACTACAGTTCCCAGAATTCCTTAGCATTGAGCCAGGGTGGTCAAAGCAGTCTCAAACTGGTTTATTTCTGCAGTGTGTTTTGGACTTGAGTTATATAAAATCCTGGAACTGCTGAATTGGAAGGATCCCTATGGGCCATAAGTCCAACCTCCTGCTTAATTCAGGATCTCCATCTTGAGCATTGAGCCTCGTTTTGCAAAAATCCAGAGTAGAGGCCCCAACAGACAGGCCAAAATAAAGCTGTTTCGGGTCACTTTGAAGGTATGCTATTTAAATGCTGCATGCGTCCTAAGAGGCCGGAAGCTGCACCAAAGCCACGTTCCAGTCCTAAGGATTGGAGGCGAGCTTTGGAGCAGCTTCTGGACTCTTAAGATGTGTGTATCATTTAAACAGCATACCTCCAAAGTGACCTGAAACAGTTTTATTTTGGCCTGTCTGTTCTGGCCCTTGGAAACCCACTGCCACCTCTCTAAGTAACTGGTTCCACTGCTGAATCTACCTCTCTGTTAAGAAGTTCCTTCTAATGTTCAGCCAAATACCTACCTTTCTGTAGCTTACAACTTAAACCTAGTTCTACCTCCAAAGTCAGCAGAGAACAAACCTATACCCTCCTCTCTGTGGCAGCCCTTGAGGTATTTAAAGATGCCAGTCATGCCACCTTTCAGCCTTCTCTTCATCAAGCAGAGCATGCCCAGATCCTCCAAGTTTTCCTCATAGGTTTTGTTCTCCATACCTCTTATCATCCTTGTTGCCCTTCTCTGAACCCGTTTCAACTTTGTCTATATTTTTCTTAAAATGAGGTGCCCAGAACTGAACATGGTACTCTAGATGGGGTCTAACCAGCAACACTCCATTGTTGGTGCTGTGTGTCTTCAAGTAATTTCCAATTACCTTATGGGAGACCTATCATAGGGTTTTCTTGCAAGATTTGTTCAGATCGGATTTGAGGTTGCCTTCTTCTGAGGCTGAAAGAGTATGGCTTGCCCAAAGTAACCTATGGGTTTCCATGGCTGAGTGGAGAGTCAAACCCTGGTCTCCCAAAGTCCTAGTCCACCACTTAAACCGATACAGCATACTGGTTTGGGATATTCCCCTCCTGACTGCATATTGGTCGAACCATTCTCTTTTGTTTTAATGAAGATTAGCTTGATGGACTCAAGTTGAGAATTTTTTCTCATCTGTAAAACTAAGCATATGTGTAATGTCTCCTGTTTTGCAAATAAATTTTAATCCAAATATTCTCTCCTCTGCCATGTAGATTATTCAGTGATGGAAGATACTTTTGCTGCACAGAAGAGAAATATCATCAGACATAGAATCTGAAAAGTAGGTGTTGTTGAAGTTCAATAAATGTGTTTAAATAATTTCTGCTGTGCCACTGAACAATTTTGTCCTTATTCAAATTGATTTTCTCAGTTCAATCTAATTCTGATCTTGAGACTGTCATTATTTCAAATTCAGATGCATTTCACGCCCTTGTTATCTTTATTGGTGGCCCAATAAAAATGGTATTAGCAGAGGATTTCCGCGGAGACAGCTTCTCTTTGTCACCTACGAATTTCTCTTTTCTGGTTGTTTTGTTATATATATAATGAATACACTTTTATTCAGCTTTCAACATGGGGAAAGTGACAAGGACATGACAGCCATTGCTATGATGTTGTTCTGAAAACTCTGTGACAAGTATAACATTATTTTTAGGTAAAGCTGGGTGAGTTCTGAGCAAATTAATGCTGCCTAATGAGGGCTTATGGGAAAACATAATGCCAATAGACAACCCAGTGTGTCTTTTCAAACATTTCTCACGAATCACCTTAATTTGTAAATAGGTTCCCTCTTTTTAAACTTTGCCAAAAGTGGAAATATTTAACAAGTAACTCAGGTTAATTTTAAAGACAATCTTTGATTGTCAACCCATTAATTCTCTCGCATTTACTGTTCCTACAACTGGGAGGGGAAAAAGACACATTTATCTCCATTCCTTTTCCTAACTGCCGTACGATATAGAAACATGAATCTGCCTGCCTGCCCCACACCTGTGGATTTAATAGGAATATCATGGTGATCATGAAGAGCTTTGTCTTTGGAAAATGGGAAATGATGTCCTTTTCTTCTCTCTTCTCCCCCGAAACATATATACAGTCGGCCCTTCTTATACACGGATTCAAGCATACACGGTTTGAAAATGTTCCAAAAAAGTATAAATTTACCTTGATTTTCCATTTTTTCTAAGGGACACCATTTTGCTATGTCATTATATTTAATGGTGCTTGAGCATACACGGATTTTGTTATACACGGGGGATCTTGGAACCAAACACCAGTGTATAACAAGGGTCCACTGTAGTATGGATGGTATAATAGTATGACATATACCTCCCCAATGCAAATCACTCCACCTTTTAAAAAAGATTCTCTTTAACTGCAAAAGGGTTTGGCAGGACATTAGTTTCCATTCTTCCTCAACCTTCTCTTCATGCTCAACTGCCATCAATATGTTGTAAGCAAAAAGTAGGGAATATGTAGCGTACCTTCCAACTGTCACAATTTGGAGAGACAGCCAGTTAATCCTCTGTCACTCCACTTTTTAAATTGCTTCTAAAAGGTCCTGGTTTCTCTCTCCTCTTCCTCCTCTGCCCTTTCATCCTATGGCATCCATGTATGTATGTGTTTAATTTTGCATTTTACATCTCACCTCTAAGACAAGGGAAGTGGTCTGTGTTTGAAATCTTTTGTAATCTTTTTTCTGTTAAGAGCTCTAAAACTACCAGATTTAAAACTCACATATGCAACACTTTAATTCTGGCCTGGACAGAGCTAAAAGAAAACTCATAATAACCACCGTTTACATCTCCCTTTCACTGACCAAAAAACAAATACATAAATAAATAGCCAAACAAGTAACTATAAAAAGCCCACACTACACCAATTAGATCTGTGAAAATACCAATCTTTGTTTTATCATAGAATAATTCAAAATACAGCTGTTTTAATAGTAGTAACAATAGTAAGGAATAATAATAGTAAAGGAAAATATAATATATACATAATACATAAACAATGTATTTACATTTGAAACCAGAACATTGAAGCTTAGCTGACAGGACTAGTTGGACATCTGCTCTTTAATTAATGAATTAACAAAAATGACCTGACCCCTCCCAGCGGACTGAAACATCCTACTCTGTACATTTGCCATAAGTGGTCCAATTGGCCTCAGTGGGGTCACACTGCCTCTCTTTTGTCTTGCCCTGCAACCCCAGACTAGTAAGTTTCTGACATGTCC
>NC_056527.1:164689712-164713134 GCF_019175285.1 Sceloporus undulatus | reverse complement strand
TCAGCACTAAGGAATCCTGGGAATTGTAGTTCATTGTGGCACCAGAGCTCTCTTTGGCAGAAGGCTCAGTGTCTCATAAAACTACCCAGAATTCCCTAGCACTGATATAAACTATAAAGTAAATTTGTATGGAGAGTAACTACATATATAGTTACTTGGAAGTAACTATATGCAACTATAATTACTTGAAATTAAGTATATAAATATATATAAATATAAATACTTAAGTGTGTATATACTTGAAAGTAACTATTTATACATATAGTTACTTACTTATTGTCCCAGTACTCCCAAGGAAAGTCACAGATAACAGTTTAAGAGAATACAGAGTGCCTCTGCACTGTGGAAATAAAGCGGTTTGACACACTTGAACTGCTTTGGTGCCATCCTATGGAATCCTGGGAGTTGTAGTTTTGCAAGATCTTTGGTCTTCCTTGCCACAGAGTGCAGGTGCCTCACAAAACTACAGGTCCCAGAGTCCTCTAGGATGGGGATCCGGCAGTTAAAAGTGGTGCCAAAGTGCCTTGTTTCTACAGTGTGTGTAGATGCACCCACAGTGAAGTGTATTCAGGTGCAATTAAGCAGATTAAGAGAACAGGCACTTTACAAACTGGATTAGTTCTACATCATGGACCTATAATTGTAAACTCAGAAGTTCTCAGTTTTCACTCATTTGACAGTGGACCACGCTCCTTAAGAGTTTGGAGGAGTTTCCTTCCTTGGAGGTCTTTAAGCAGAGGCTGGATGGCCATCTGTCAATGGGACACATTGATTGAGAGTTCCTGCATGGCAGAATGGGGCTGGGCTGGATGGCCCTTCTTGGGGTCTCTTCCAACTCTACAATTCTACTGTGTTGCTGACTGTTACATAATGCATACCCCACATCTCCCTTTTCCTATAGTGACAAGAGCTAATCTTTCTTGTTTTGTGGTGCTCCGTCAGGATATAAGATTCCTGTGATTGAAAACCTGGGCGCCACCTTGGACCAGTTTGACGCTATTGATTTCTCCGACAACGAGATCCGGAAGTTAGATGGGTTTCCTTTGCTGAAGAGGCTGAAAACTTTGCTAATGAATACAAGCTTGAGTTGAGTGGGTTAATTGGTGAAACATAGATACTCTGATACATGTCTGGCCATATTGGCAGATCTACCCATTGCTTTATTCATATTGTACCCCTTTTGCAAACTGGGACCCAAGGCACCTTACAAAACAGAGAATGACAGTCTTGAGTTGCTCCTACTCTCGTTCTATTTACACGAGACAAGCTTAAGACCAGCTTGGATTTCAGAAAGAAAACAGTACTGTATTAGTCCTTTCCAAACCCAGTGTAAAATCTCCTTTAATTTCCCTTTTATTGTAGCCGAATAGGTGAAGGATTGGAACAGTCCCTGCCAAACCTCAAGGAACTCATTCTTACTAACAATAACATCATGGAATTGGTACGTAAAGTAAAAGATGAAAGAAACGTACATCCATTTCAAGTGGACAATGTGTGTGTGTATCATTTGGAACTAACATTGTATGTGTTTTTGTCTCATTCAGGGTGATCTAGATCCTTTGGCAACTGTCAAATCACTGACTTACCTGAGGTATAGATCTTTGTTTCTTATAGCCTCATCCTCTGATATCTATTCTATAGTTTAAAGTTAACAAGAAATGCAGTGCTAATATATATCTACACACACACACACACACACACACACACGTGTGTATATATATATATATATATATAGAGAGAGAGAGAGAGAGAGAGAGCTGCAAACCATGCCCTATGCAGAGTGGCTTAGGGAACTAGGTATGTTTAGTCTGGAGAAGAAAAGGGTAAGGGGTAACATGAGAGCCATGCTTAAACATTTGAAGGGATGTCATATTGAGGATGGAGCAAACTTGTTTTCAGCTGCTCCAGAGTCTAGGACACAGAGCAATGGATTCAAGCTGCAGGAAAAGAGATTGCACCTAAACATTAGGAAGAACTTGACAGTAAGAGCTGTTGGACAGTGGAAGACGTTTCCTTAAAGAGAGGTGGAGTCTCCTTCTTTGGAGGTTTTTAAACAGAGGCTGGAGGGCCATCTGTCAGGAGGGCTTTGATTGTGTATTCCTGCATGGCAAGGGTTGGACTTGACCCTTCTGGTCTCCTCCAACTCTATGATTATTTAAGATGAATTTTATAAATAGCTTAGTTTTCATGCCTATATATATATATATATATATATATATAAAACAAAGGGAAAAATGGAAGGTACTTAGCATTTTTTTTTAAAATCCCTTAAAATTTTATTTTAACAGACTATTAAGAGATGTTATTTCACCTAGTTCTTATTAATATGTTCATCTAATAGCATGGGCTATAGCATTTTACATTAGGAGAGGGTTCACATGGGTGAATGCATGAACATAGAAAAGTAGATATCAAAGAGAAAAGTAGGCTGAAGCATTCAGTTATCTAAAGTTCCATGTACAATCTGAAATAGTACCAATTTGCCACTTCAAGAGCTAGGCCTTTCTCCTTTTCCATGAATTAGACAAATTGTCACATAAAAGTGCCGTATCTGTAGCATTCATTCAAAGACTGTTTTCTCTAGTTATTTAAAAGATATGCCTTCATCTTAAACAAAACATGACAGTTTCTTTACAGAAGTAAAATTAATAGAATGTGTGTATACAGATAAGTAAAACAATCAATTCAGTTTAATTTTATTGCTTTAGATAGTGAACCATTGATCCTTTAGTTATTTATTTTATTTATATCCCAGCTTAATGCCAGAATGGGATTTATTATATTTGTTATGTGGTTGTAATGTTTTATTCTGTTTCTCAGTGCTTTCCCCCACTGTTTTAATAAATGGCTTTATTACATTGCTTATGGAGCATTGTATATCTGTGAACTAAGTAGATACCATTCTTCTTTCTCCGCAGCATTTTGAGGAATCCTGTGACAAATAAGAAACATTATAGGTTGTATGTAATCTACAAGGTGCCACAGGTCAGAGTGCTGGATTTCCAGAAAGTGAAATTAAAAGTAAGTCTTTCCTCATTTATGAAGTGTTTATCCCCTTAAGAAGCTAGGCACTAGTTTTTGTGGTGCCTGATTGTATCCTCCGTACACTATATAACTATTAAATATGAAAGTGCCTATCTTACATCTGGACCAATGTATATCAGCCCATCATTTCAAAATGCTGGGTTATTCTGAACATACCATTCAGTATGTCCAGTTTAATTTTGAGTAGCATCTTTGAAGATATTTTATAGCAATGAGGACATTAGCGTCTTTCTCATAACTGTGACTAATGAAGAAAACCTGATTGTATTGAAAAAACCATCTGGATTAAATGTAGGTTTTCATGTGTGCCAATTTTATTTCCTCTGGTGCCTTTGAGTTTTTTAGCTTTTGGAAAATGGAAATAATAGAGAGGGAATTTGGGGGAAATCTCGGGGGGGGAGTCTCTTGCCACTTGAGGTAAGCAACAAACATATCTTTGGGGGGATAAATAATAGGTTTAGAAGTCCCAAGTTTATGGCAACATACTTTCTTCTTGATAATTGCTGCTCATTGTGTCATTTCCTTTTGGGAAAAGCTATGCGCAGTATATGTTGTTCCTGTTGATGTTTTCATTAACCTTGTGTGTGTGTTGGTATCGCTGTAGGAGCGTCAGGAGCAGAGAAAATGTTCAAGGGCAAACGGGGTGCACAGCTTGCAAAGGATATTGCCAGGAGAGCAAAAAAAGTAGATACGGGTAACAACTTTAACTGGCAGGCCACTCCAGAAACACCAGAGGCAATTGCAATCCTTCTGCCAATCAGAAAACTGAATTAAGCCCCAAGATGACACCAAATTTACTAAATGATGAAGGGCTAGCTGCTTTTAAGAACGCTATTGCGGACGGAGCCAACAAAACCAAAAAATTTCCTTTTCTTGACTAATTGTGTCATGAACTCTACTGTTCCGTGTCCAAGCTGGCAGCTAAACAGTATGCTAATTGTCTTTTGTTTGGGAGACTCTAAAAGGGTGAGATAATGGGAAGATTATTCTGCTGGTGTTTCTGAAGGAGCTGTTTCTTCACTGTATCAGTTTGTTAACAAAGATGAGATACTACACTCGATTGAATTCAAAGCTTCTTTCGAAGCTCGAGAAGCAAATGATGGCATTCATCTACTTAACAGTGCACTTTTCCTTTTAAATGTCAAAACCAGGTGCTGGTTTGCCAACTGACAAAAGAAGGCTGGCCCTCCCCAGGAGATGTGGGAAGCTATCAAGGTGATTTATCAGACCCCTTAAAGAGAGAACCTACCGGAAAAGCTATGCTTTTGGCAGAGATGTGACATAAAAACTTTTACTCCCATTGACTATCAGAATTTCACAATGATTTTGTTTCATGTCATAGTATGAAACATTTTTTTTGGGGGGGGGGTCTGTTAACTGACATATGTGTAGCTTTTTTATCGATGGAAAGAATAGATACAGTTATATGCTTTTTTTGCAAACATTCCATGTTTAAATGGCAACGACAGCCATTTTGAAGACTGGTGGGGTAAATGTGAGAAGGTTAAAATAAGTGTCCCAACATGGAACCAAGCAAAAATGTGACAGACACTAAACCCATCCCTGGGTTACATTTAATGCTCTGCCACTTTATTCAATGTGAAAACCAACCTAGTTAGTACTGTTAAATCACTTAATTATTATTGACATCCTGTGAATACTGATTCGCTTCTTATGCATTCAGCTGTATGTTGACATCGAGTAACTTTGGGCCTTTCCCTTTTAGAATGCCATTGCTAATGCCACAACTCTGGCTGAAGTAGAGAGACTCAAAGGCTTGTTGCAAGCTGGGCAGATACCTGGTAGAGACCGTAAAGCAGGTAAGGAGTAGGCCAAATCTTTATACTTGTAGCTTTTACATGTCGTTTGAACCTGGTGACAGAGATTTTTTTTTAATTATCATTATTTCGGGAGGTTCATGCTTTCGTGACTAACGCAAAAGAGTCGATGGCTTCTTCAGTAGTGGCATTGTCATTTGAAAATATTAACATGTTCGTTTTCAACTAAAAAGGATCTTTTGCAGAGGGGCTGAAGGTGGCAACTTCTCATATAGTTGAGGGAGAAACCGAGAAAGTAATTCTGGAGAGCATTTATTGAAAGATAATATCCTGAGGGTGAATTCATAAGGGAAACTATATACATTGGTTCAGAACTCATGCCATGACAAGGGGGATGAGAGGAGCCCAAAGACGCCTCCACAGCCTTAAGCTGGAATGAAGACAAGCACAGATGCGCAGTGTCGCTGCATGTGCAATCCATGTCTTTTAAATAATAATAATAATAAATAATAATAAAATGTTTATTTATATTCCGCTTTTTCCTCATGGAATCAAAGCGGATTACAAAAGAAAAGTATCTCTGGGGCATGCTGGTTTTGATGCTAAATGACTGCCAGTCCAGCATCAACACAAGCCCCACTCTTTCTTCCTGGTCCTTTCCTCTAAGAAGGCAGAAAAGTAGGTCACCCTTGGTCTTGTAAAGCAGTGTCAGACAGTGACAGGATCCTGGTGACCACAGTGTGAATTTTATTTACCAGAACCAAACAGATTTTTGGACCTCCAGTTTACTGGATGTAGCTGAGAACAGAAAAATAGACTGGAGTAAAGGAACAATGCCTGAAGTGTATTACTGCAGAATGTATTGTCAGAGCTTAGTGTTTACTGAACTGGGCATCTGGGGCCTGGGCTATAGCACTTCTGATTTGTATCTAGGTTTAGATGATTGAATACTGCATGGTATTAAATTGTTCTTTCAGCATAGAAAGCTAGCATGGGAATGGAGAAGGGTCTAGCCTGACCTTCTTTCAGAAGTGCTAAGTTTCCGTGTTGAGGGAATAATTATGAGGGAATTCTTGTATTCTGATATGGCATAGAGCAGGTCCAGATTTGCCATTTTATTGAGATCTAGACACAGAAACATGCATTGCATGATATTTTACAGAATATTCTTGTAAGGGGATGGGTCCGTTTGAAACAAAGGGGGGAGAATTATTGCATTATGGCTGTTGTAGTATTGTTTAAATAAAAATAAACTATAAAAATAGTATTTTATAGAGATGCCTCTATGGCTTTACATTCTTTTTCTTTAAAACTAGAAAAAGTGATGCTGAGTTTCTGCACATAGATATATGATAAGGACATATTACAGCATTAAAAAGCCTTAAATGTTGAGCCTTCCTAATAATGGTGATTAGTAATGGAGCCATAACTGCAGAATGAGGCAAGAAACAAATTCAGGCGTTGCAAATAGATTTAATGCAAGTGAGTGAAATATGTTTGAGATACCATAAACATAATTGGGAATGAAAAAGTAACTTTGTACAAGTACCGTATCTGTTGGTCAGTAGTATTAAAATGTTACTGTTCTTCAGGCCCTTCGGATGAGACAGAAGAAGAGATGGAGGAAGACTCAATTGCCAACGGGTCTTAAATTGCATTTTCCTACTTTATGTCCTGAAGAAGACTGTTGTACTGTTTGCCTTCTGATTTATTGCTGACGAAATGTTTTGGTTGAGTTTTTTGCTCAAAGAGCACCATTAATGTATGTGGGTTATAGTTTGTAAATTTTATACTGTACGTCTTGAAGGAAAATAAAAATCTTTTTTGCAAATGCACGATAGTGTTTGATCCAGAAATGAATCCTAATGGAGCCTTACTTTCAGATGTACCATTTCCCAATCTGCATGTATGTCAGTGTTGCAAATGCATAACAGTGTGGACTGGAATAAGGCTTCCTTTAGTCCTAACCAGCATAATTATGGCAAGGAACAGCGGTTAGTTTAATAACTAAGGGATGGCCATGAATTCTCCACTCCGAATTTTATGCTAGGGCTGATGATATTTGTTGGTTGTGTGCCGTCAAGTCGTTTCTGACTTATGGCGACCCTAAGGCAAAGCTATAATAGAGTTTTCTTGGCAAGACTTGTTCAGAGGTGGTTTGCCATTGCCTTTCCCTGAAGCTCAGTCACCCAGTGGGTTTCCACAGCCAAGCTGGGAACCGCATCCTGGTCCCCAGAGCATTACCCCAACACTAATTAATTAATTAGTCCCTGCACAGGGAGAAGGAGGAAAGCCGGACTTAACAAGATGACATGTGAAAGGGATCTGGGAGTCCAAGTAGACCCCAAGTTGGACATGAACCAACAGTGTGATGCGGCAGCTAACAAGGCCAATGCGATTCTAGGCTGCATCAATAGAAGTATAGTGTCAAAGCAAGGGAAGTAATAGTGCCACTATTCTGCTCTGGTCAGGCCCCATAAGAGCTGTTCAGTAATGGAAGGTGTTTCTTTGGATGATGGTGGAGGTCTTTAAACAGAGGCTGGATGGCCATCTGTTGGGAATGCTTTGACTGAGAGTTCCTGCATGGCAGAAGGGGGTTGGACTGGATGAGGGCCCTTCTTGGGGTCTCTTCCAACTCTGTGATTCTAGCTGATTAATTAACTTAAGAGAAACAATTAAAAAGTGACGTCAAACTGCACTCTTTCTGTATGCGCCGTTTCCACAGTGTAGAGTGGCTTGCTCCAGTGGGATTTGTGGCCAAGCTAGGAGTGGAACCCTGGCCTCCACCGACACTAATTAAGTTAATTAAGAGCTACTACACTTAAAGATAGTGTCAAACTGCATTATTTCCTGTAGTGTATAATGTGACTTGCTCCAGTGGGCTTCGTAGCTGAAGCCGGGAATTGAACCCTGGTCTCCAGAGTCCTAGCCCAACCCTCATTAATTAATTAACTAAGAGCTACAACACTTAAAGATGGTCTCAAACTGCATTATTTCTATAGTGTAAGAATGTGCCTTGCTCCAATGGGCTTCATGTTCAAGCTGGGTATGCAAGCCTGGTCTCCAGAGTCTTAGCCCAATGCTAATTAATTAATTAACTAATTAATAAACTAAGAGTCAAGATGTCAAAGTTCATTCTTTCTACAATGTGAACATATCATGGCTTGTTAGAACAAGTGGGTATGTACATCCCAAGATACCAGATTTGAAGAAACGATTTGTTGCTGCTAACGTTTATCAAGTCCACTTCGAACCTGTAAAGTTCTCAAAACTAGCAAAAAATGATTTCATCTTATTTATTTTCATCAGTAAACCCACTGTGGGCATTTCAACCTATTGAAGTTCCAGTGCTGTCTTCAAAGGCAGCCCTATATATAACATTTTGCAGTAGTCTAGTCTGGCAAGGCATGAATGTCCTATAGGAGGCGTCTCTCTGAAATGGCATCTGGAGATGCCAAGTGGCCACTGTAGGGAGGAAATGATGGAAGAGGCTATTTGGCTGGCCTTAATGATGGAAAGAGTGTGATAGAAACTTCAGCGAGATGGACTGTCCCATTCAAGAGATGTGTGTACATTAGAGACAGGTATTACAGGTCTGGGTCTCTGCCAAGAGCTTCCAGATGCTTGGAACAGATCCTGTGAAATAGCAACACCATAAACTTTCCTGTTTACAGGCCTACTCTTCTTGGCTCATTAAATGCGTTGGTTTATTAGTGGAAATCTCAAGCCATGCCATTTTGTTTAGTCACTTCGCACTTATGAAACTTGATGGCCAAACAGTTAAAATGCCTCCATTCCAGAGAACTGTGTGAGTGCATGCGCACATCAGATGGCCAGTTTTAGTAGGTTATTAATATACTAGTCATTTAGAGCACGAATCAATTTAAGCAATATTCCTTACACAGATAGTATATGCAAAACAAAAACCTTAGATCCCCATCCCAAAGTGATTATAATTTAAAGACTGGCCAAGTTAATCCATCCTTGGTTGATGGAGAAATGGCACTGTAAGTTGTAGATTTAGATTTAGAAGATGTTTAGGTGGGAAGTTTTAAATTTCTTTATGGAGCGAATGCAGAGTAAGGTTGCTTAATTATAACTATTTAAAAGCATTGTCTTTTAAAAGCTTCACTGTATGTTATTTATCAGATTTTTAAACATTTTAGAACACTTAAAATAAAATGAATCCTCTTGCTGAAAACTGGTGTATGAAGGACCATCCTGCTCACGTTTGTACTGTCTGCATCAGAAATTTTGGAGTTCAAGGAAAGAAACAAGAATGACACTCACCCTTTAATTTGAGAATTTTTGCCTATGATTGACTCGGGGGTTGTCTGCATGACTAAAATACTCCTTATTTCAGTTTAATAGAATGTGATGGTGACACAAGTTCACAAGAATCCAGGCTTTTTGCAGAGGGGAACTTCTTAAAGGCTTTGTAGTTTTTTATTGGAGTACCTTCAGAAATTCCCATTATTGTACGTGCAGCTTTCCATCTGCTTCGCCTAGATTCAGATGGCTGTGCATTTTCAGCAGAGGGAGGGTGAATGGATGCAAATAAATGCAACTTTGCACAGGAAAATGAAAACAATTAAACTTCTATGTAAATGCGTGAAAATCCACAGCAATTCATTTAATGCACTAACATATCATTGCACTCAGTCTGACCTTATGCGATACAAAGAGGAAAGGCAAGGCAATATCGGGACACTGAAGATGATATGCTAGAAATAAGAGGTGCCTTTATACTTTAAAAAAACAAAGAGTCTTGAGTAAGTCCAATGAGTAAGGACTAACAAGTTTTATTTGGCATAAGCTTTTGTGAACTGCAGTCTGCTTCATCAGATGAGTTGCAGTCTGCGAAATGTCTTGCTTTTTAAGGGGACACTAGACTCTTTGCTGGTTCTTGTTCAACATGCTAAAAAACCTGGAAGCTAATACTTTAGGGAAGGGTAAGTCTTTGGTGTCCATTTTCCTCCTAGTATTTGTTAGCATTCGTAACAGGAGTCAACAGCCAAGCTGTATCTGGCCATCTCCTTGGCCAACGTGAGCATCAAAAGATCCTTTATAATCCCCCTCCAGTTGCATTTCCCAAGCTGGCAATAAAACTCTGGCTGTTTCACCTGCCTTCCGAAGGAAGATGATGCATAGCATCTCCAGATGGATTTAAGAAGATGAGTCCTACTGATAAGTTTCCCTCCGGGAAAGAAGGGGAACTAAAAATGTCAAAAACTCCAAGAGCTTTATCTGAACAATTTGTTCGGAGGGAGTCCCAAGGCCACCTCAAGCCACTTTGTGGCCATGTGTCACTCCACTGCAGAACTCAAGGCTTCCTCGCGTGATTCATTTATAGGGCAGTAATTGGGGCTGAAGTGACTGCTTCAATAGCAGCACTTTGGCTAAAGTAGAAAATTGCAAGTTTCCAAAAGATTATCTACTTTGTAGGAATGGTAAAAATGGCTTTGGCTGCCAGGTACAATCTATATGAAGTTTCCTTTTATTGTTCGCCAGCCTTTTAAGCTTGGCCCCCAAATCATTCTTTGTCACCTCGAGGAGCTGTTGGCAGCATCATTTCTGTCTCTGCTTGCTTTTGTTAAAAAGGGAAAGGCAGGCAGGCAATACCATTATTCCAGTGTCACAGTTTCTCAGGCTGAATTGAAAGACATAACCATGTTAGTCTAAAAAAATCAGTATGCAAAGGGATCTTGCAGCACCTTTGGGAATATCTGCAAGAAAAAAGCTGGACTAGCCTGAGCTTTTGTAGGCTTGAGTCTCCTTCCTCAGATGCAGTTTTTAAAGCTGAGAGAGATGAACTCTACAATCATCTAGTGTTAGTACAGGCTTCCCCAACTCGGTGCCCTCTTGTAATCCTGTGATTCCTATAGGATATATTGGTTGGAGATGGCTGGGAGTTATAGTCCTACACATCTCAAGAGCAACAAGGAGGGAAAGCTGGGTGGTTGATAGCTGAGGTGAGATTTGCACTTGTGGCTTTCTGTCATGTGCTGGAATACTTCCATTCAAAAGTCCAGGCTTCCATAATGAAAACCTTTATTCAGAAACTATATATGTTCTCTACATGTGTATACTATCAGGAATTAGTTGTTGTTGTTGTTGTTGTCGTGTGCTTTCAAGTTGTTTCCGACTTATGTCTACCATAAATCTATCCTTTCATGACTTTTTCTTGGCAAGATTTGTTCAGATGCCAAGATTTGTCATTGCCTTCTCCTGAAACTGTGAGCATTTGACTTGCCAAATGTGACCCAGTGGTTTCATGGCCAAGAGGGAACCGAACCCTGGGCTCCAGAGTCATAGTCTAACACTCAACCACTATGACATGCTGGCTCTCAGACATCAGCACTAACACAGCACAATTAAAGCATACATTGATTCAAACTTCCCTGGCACCCCATTTGCCCTTAAAATCAAACAAACCCATTTCTCCCTCCTTCCATGATCGCCTCTCCATTTCATCCATTCTCATGAGACCACCTAGTTTCTAACTTATGGGGACCCTATGGCAAACCTTCTTGGCAGGATTTGTTCATAGGAGGTTTGCCATTGCCTTCATCAAAATAAAGGTGGTCAACTGGAGCACACTTTCCAAACAAAACAAGGAAGTGGTAACTAGTGCTTTTGCTCCTAATCCTCTGACAAAAGAGCATGTACAGCTAATAATGAGAGGTATCCACTATCTCAGGAACCTTAGCAATTCCACATTGCATCAGGACTTCCCACGTATTCATCTATATAAAAATTAGCACCTTTGAGGGAAAGTGGCCATGCCTCCTGCCAAGATCTTCATGCACTACTTGAACCAATCTGCACAGTCTGTTCACAAACTGGGGTGGATTCATCCTGCCAGGCATGGCTGGGCTCCTTTGCATTAATTTCTTGAGTGAATGCACAAACAATCCTCTAGTGTTTCTCGATCAATGCTCCATGGCATTGCCAAAAGATAAGTTGACCTTCTTAGCTGGATGCGATTAGTGGAGCTAATGAATGGTTGGATTAAATTCTGGGGTCTGCTGGGTTAGATGGTCTTGGGAGGTTTAAAGGGACCCTTTTGGCTCCAGTTGTGCCAAGGCACAGCGACCTCTTGTGTAAGACAGAATCAGCATTGGAGAAAACAAGAAATGCCTTTTTTGGAATTCAAAGAGTAGGAATCTCTAGTAAGAGAGGACATAATCTCCACTTCTAGAAGCAGAGTGTCTGTGCTTTTTCTCCTCTCACCTGCCATCTTCTCTGTTATTGCCGGGGTTTCTGTTTTTCATGATGCAAACCTCTGAGGAATTGGGCATGACTGCCTCCTTATATATTTTAGGAAGGGCTTTGTCCCTTTCCTCTAGGTCTGAGAGTTTAAGTCTTATTTTAAAATTGGCCCTTATTGCCCAGAGCAAAAGATTAATTTTAGTTATGGTATTACCTCTGCTTCATTTGCCCCTAAATCTTTATTGCTTTGGGTTGGGTAGGTTTGTTTGGACAGAAAAAGAGATATTGCAAGAGCAGGTAAAGAGATATCCAAAGACCAGAATCTTAACAGAGCAAATATTGTATGGGTGCCAATAAGAGACAATGCCTGCAGAAAAGAAGATTTGTCTTGAACAGGAAAAAATACACAGTGGTACTGAAGTTATTCCGTAACTGAAGGAGCAATTCTTTTTCCTCCCCCAGGAGCAATTCCTTGCCCCCCTGGGAAGGCACTGAGATGCCAGAGGTTGTGCTGAAAATGCTACTCTGTTAGGAAGGGATTTTAAGTTTTGTTTTGGTTAAGGAGACTCACAGCCCTGCTGATAGGGGTACCCTTTTTACCTGTTGCAAGAAGTATGGGCATGTTTGCAGGCTTTGGTGCAGATATGCTCTATCTCTTCTACTTGCTTTTCTTGACAGCCTTGTGAACAACAGCTGTGTTATGGGGTGCAAACCGGGCATGTACTTGATCAAGGAACCAGTGCGATGTGAAGGATGCCGCTCAAACTGCCGGACATGTACAGGTATGTGAACAATCACCAAGCCATTCCAAGCATGCTATTGAACATGAAGTGGATATGGAGGGCAGGGATGGTAGATGGGATTGATACACTTTTTGATTCAAATTGTGCCTTGGAATACGAGTGTCCATGGCTGCAAATGAGGACAAAGCTTGCCTGCCTGCCTGTTCACTGGGAGCTGAACCAACCAAGCCCCAGTGACCTGGGGCTTCAGAACAAAGAGAGAAGGTGCTATCTTGTCTGATGCATTGGTGCTACACATTTTGGAGCCATTCAAGACAGAGTTATCAATGGTGCAATTGGAACAAGTGCTTCAGTGGTTCTGGGTCCCATCCACACACTCACAAACCTTTTGTTGTGAAGTTGTCAAGAGAAAAAATGCTCCTGTAAGAGAAGGGCTGTAGATCTCTGAAAATGTTGCCCCCTTACTCTGACCCATTTTTCAACTGGAGGAAGGATGCCCAGAGTTACTGCCATCATACCTTGAGCCTGAAGAGCATCCAGAGCCATTTCTCCCATTTCTGCCACAAGCTCATGTTGCAGTAGCCCTGGTACACTTTGCTTAATAAAGATACCAGTTATTGCTACAGTTATCTGGTTGTGCCACCAATCTCATGTGATGTCAACACAGCTTTGTGTTTTATGAGCAGTGATGCCCATCAGCAGAGATCTTGGGACAGAACCCATTGGCACAGAACCAGAACCTCATTGAGCAGAATGTGCAGCAGGGTCTCCCAGATACAGCTGAAGACAACTTCGATACTACACAGGGACACTGTGTATTAAGTATAAGCTCATTAGGTCTATGGTCCAAAATAAGCCAATTGCTCCACCGTATACCTGAGGAAGCAAGGCTCGGGTCGCTATTCTCCCTGACTTGTTGGGGCTTTGATTTAGAGAGGGTCAGTATAAACCATAAGTATGAAAAGCCATGTAACGGTAAACTTATAGTAGGCATGAACCAGAAAGTTGGGGATCAGAAGGAGAATGCATGAGTGTTGACTTATTTGTTCTTCCCGTATCAACACCATATCTCAACAACTTAAATGTATTTTGCCAGGTATTATTGGTTATTGTTAATCAATATATAAATCCCTGCCCTTCTAATACTCCCCAATAGCTGGTAAAGGTATACTGCCTCTGAAAAAGGGGGGCTCTACTTAGTTATGGTGGCAGATAGCAGTTAATAAACTTCTGCTCTTCAGTGAATTTCTTCTCCTTTGAAAATCATCTCATCATCATGCAGCAGTTAATTCCATAAGCTGGATATGGAGGTACTTTGTCAAGATATGAAAATGAAAGAGTTAGGTGAGAAGAGGCAATTGAGATAATTGAAAGGAGAAGAAGAATTTAAATCACTGGGACTGACTTCTGAGCAGATAAGCATAGGCTTGTATTTGTTAGATAACCTCCTGTCAGGGTTCATGGCACAGCCATTTCCTCAAAGGGAGCTAATATTTCAACCTTTTGTGTTTTATTTTTTATTGAATTTTTAAATGTAAGATCAAAAAGGAAGCAGAGAGAAAGAGAAGGTGAAATAACAAGAGAGATAACTGAAAGTACATAGGGTATGTTCATGAGCTGGCATATGTACTCACGTATAAGCTGTCCATATATCCAAAGATATCGAGTTCATCTCTGTAGAATGCACATTCCTATGTAGATAAAGCAGCATTTTAGTACAGTATTCAAAGCTTAGAAATATTAACAAAAACAAAAGTGCACTAGTTGTTTGCCATGTTTTACATGTAACTCATTACTTGCAAATCCTGAACAAAGTAATTAATTACAAGCACATTCACCCGTGTTAAAAATAATAATTAAAAATCATGAAACGTTGGTTAAATCCACCAATTCCCCCGTACTTTTATCATCACAAGTAAACTTTGCTCACTATGAGGAAAAGAATGCAATTCTGATGATTCCTATGTTGGAATCTTACTAGTAACAACATTGGCCTTTGTGACTCAAGAAAGGCAACAGGTTTAGAGTAGCTAAACTGAAAGAAAGAAGCTGGTAGCATAAGTTTTCGTAGACTTTCAGTTAGTCTCCGAAAGTAGTCAAAGATCCCTTGGCATACTGATTTTCCAGACTAACTCGACTATATCTTTGAATTCTATTTTTTTAAAGTTTAGTCTACATCCAGATTTTATTTCAAAGAGTCATAGACCTTTTGAAGATGCCTTTTGTTTTGGTCTAGCAGCAGTACACAACCAACATTTCCTAGTCTAGCACAGTGGTCCTAAGAGCTGAAGACCAACAGTATCTATAGATGCAAGTTTGGGAACTCGGTTAGCTAATCTAGAGTCCAGTTGAATTCCATTTGTTGTGCTATTTGTAAAGCTGAAGGTATGTTCAATATAGTATTACTTGAACAGAACTGTTGTTATTATTTACCATCTTGTCAAATCTGATTCATGGTTAACCTATGAATGAGAGACCTCCAAAATCCCCGGTTATCAACTGCCCTGCTCAGGTCTTGCAAAACAACTGCCCTGCTCAGGTCATTGTAATGAATGGCCATAATAGTTTTCCTTCTCTCCTCCATCACGCATTCTGGATGCATTGCAGGAAGACTTTGTTTTCTTTATTAATGAAGTTGGAGTACTGTTCTTTATATGCCTTCTGCTTAAAAGATAGCAGCCTTACCTTTTTATGGCGCTCAAAGGGAACCGTATAAAAGGCTGTAAGCAAAATAGTGCCTGAGAGCTTTTGAGTACATAAAAGTGTCAGCACTTCAAAAATTGTGCTTTGGCATGGGAAGCCTGCGTACGGTTCCACTGAGAATCAGCTTCCATTCCCAGCTTGTTCTATCCCATACCAGTAATATAGTAATTGAAAAGCAAAGCCGCCATTTAAATATATATATCTACCAAACTCAGACTGAAAACAAAGTGCCATGCTCAAAGTGAGTCCATGTGAAAGCTGGGCACCTCCTCTCCCCCAGAGAGACTGACCACAATCCAAAGAGCTACATTATGTATGCTTAAGGGCTTGCATGAACTTCAAGAGATTTCTGTTTGTTTGTTTGTTTGTCTTTGAATACTTAACTTCTAAGCCATATCACAAACTGCTTTTGAAACTGCTTCTTGGGCATCAGTGTGTCTTATTTCCCATGCACCCAGCCTTGTTCATGAGAGAAGAGAACTAGAAGTCATTCAGGGTGGATTTTTAAAATGTATTTCTTTAACATTTGCATCAACTGTACATTCATTCCAACTAGTTTTTGCCAGTTTTTCAAAACAGCAATAAGGGACAGCTGAAATTCATGACATGTAGGTTCAACAGTCAGGAAGTAGCTATGAACAAGTTTGTGTCCTACCTAAATACCAACTGAAAGTCTTGATTTCACATTAGTAAATTACACAACATACACATTTTTGTCTTTAGGGCCCCACATCCCAAAATGTGGGATGATGGTGATGATGATGGTGGTGGTAGTTTGCATCTTGCACAGTCTATATAACAGGAAAAGCTTTCCAGTCCTTTAATAGGAGTTGTTGTTGTGTTCCTCCAAGTCATGTTTGACTTATGGCAACCCTAAAGTGAACCAATCATAGAGTTTTCTTTACAAGTTTCTTCAAAGGAGAGTTTGGCATTGCCATCCTCCGAGGCCTAAAGAGTGTGACTTGCTCATGCTCAAGCAGGGAATCAAACCCTCATTCCCAGAGTCATAGTCCAATGCTCAAAACACTACACCATGCTGGCTTTCCCTTAAAATAATAAGGTACACCTATCAACCCTATCATGAACATGTTTTCTCACACTCAATAAATGGTATTTTTTTACTAATACAAATCTTAACTTTGAAAAATAATATCTATTTTTCAATGTCTATTCAAAGCTCTGTAGGCATGTGTATTTAGTCTGGTGCCCAAAAGAATAACACATTGGTGCCAGGCATACCTCCCATGGGAGTGCCATCCTTCTGCATCTTCTGTTATGAAGAATCCCTAGGATGATCTTAACCTTAAGTGATCCTGTCATGCACTGGACCACTTCAGTTCAGAAATCCATGTTTCCCTAGTAAAGCAAGAAAAGTTAATTGAGAAACCAAAGATGTTCACCGCAGAGTTATGATCTCGGAACTGAAATAAACACAGATACACAGCATAGTAAAAGCACATTGCAGTTCAAACTTTGAGTGAGTGTGCATCCCATACAACCATAGAACAAAACACATTTGCATTTTCCCTTTCCTTGTAACCTCATATGGTGAGTGTTCCATATCCATGGATTCTTTATCTATGGATTCAACCATCCACGGCTTGAAAAATATTCCAGAAAGATATAAATTCTAAAAAGCAAATCTTGAATTTGTTATTTTGTATAATGGTGCCATTGCACATACCATTGTATTTAGAACTTGAACATCCATGGATTTTGGTACCCAGCGGATACAAAGGGCCCACTATACCGCCAGTCTCATGAGTCCAGCCCTGAAGCTCCCAGTACAATCTCTACTCCTCACACATCTGCTTGGTCACCATCCTTAGGAACGTGAGCAGCCGACATGACCTTTTTAACACAAGACAGCATGCCACATCCCGCTCTTAATAATACTATAACACATAAAGTCTCTAAGAAGGATGACAGAAAACGAGGGACTGACAGGTGGGGAGGGAGTAATCTGCTGGGCTCCTGTCTAATTCCAGAAAAACCTATTGCATGCCACGGTCGGCTATACAGCTTTTTTACTGTTGTGCCCACTCCATTTGGCAACTGAGAAAAGCTGCTGTACTTTTGCTAACTGTTGTTTTTAAACAACCGTTCAAAAGCCTGGTTGCTCTGGTAACCCATTTTAGGGTAATGCAGTAGTCCAGGCATGTCTTTTTATAATAACGGCAAAACCACCTGAGCAACCTCCTGACCAGTCCTACAATCTGAAGCTCCCGAACAATTTTGTTCCCTACCAAAAGCACTCCTCTTTCAGCTTCCCTTTAATGTCTGGTCCATAGCCAAATGCCGACAGGGAAGCATTAATCCTCCTAAGAAACACTCTTGAATGAGTCGATCTGTTCCTGCCTCTAAAACACTTCCTCCCATAAGTCACATTCCCGCAGTACACTCAGCTGGGCGTCTGCCATGGCCTTCATGTGCTTCCATTTGAATTCTTGCCAGTGTTATCTCACAGCCCCAAAGTCTCTCTGATCGCGTTTTTCAAAGTACTTCATAAAGCTCAAGGTACGCATGGTTCCTTATGGTATAACAGGTTTATTTCGTATGCTTCAAACTTTACTTTTAGTGTGGAGACGGTTGGAAAAGAGCAAAAGGAGGTCATGATTTGCGCCTTTTTTTCAAGAGGGTGTAGTAGAACACTTAGACACTGGATTAGGACTGTGGAAAAGCAATTTCCTTCTCCAATAAGTTCATTAAGGGCCAACTGTAAGTTGTTAATAAGTGACTTAAGTCCAGTAATGGAGAGTGATACCCTGGAATAGCCCTATATGGTTCCTGTCCACCAGTGATATGATTGATTATATGATGGATCTATGATTATAAGTAGGCTTAGTAATTCAGTTCTTCTGGGGGCAGATTCCTCTTCTCCGTCCAGTCTGTATCTAACATTGAAATTTATCTCTGACCACAGCCATATTTTAATCCGCCCTTAGGGCCAAGCCGAAAGAATGTACGCAGTGTGGCTAGAAAACAGCCATTTGCATGAGTGGAAATGTGTCCCCGCATGTGGTGAGGGCTTTTACCCTGATGAGATGTTTGGACTCCCGCACAAAGTCTGCAGAAGGTAGGATCGTTTCAACGGCATATCCTAAAGCCTTGTAAAACGGGTGCACGTTTTAAGTTTCTGCACACATTTGTGCAGCTTGCATTGTCTCCTTTTAATGTCCCGAAATATCTGCTCTCAGTGCAGAAAAAGGACTGGCGGTCTGATCAAGCCTAGGGTTACCATAGTTTAAAATCAAAAAGGAGGACACTTTATCAACTATTTCAAACCACCAATCACTATGACAACTCTCACTTGAAATACCCCATACAGGACACATAAGTGTGATTATTGCTACTAGAAATATCTAGTGGCAGGAGGCAAAGCAGCAGAAGACATTTAAAAATCCCCAGGCACCTTAAAAAATGCACTCAGACAAAAAATTTAGTACTGAAAAGAGGAGTGCCTGAGGAAAAGAGCTCTCATGTGCTCTAACTCCTCATCCCCACCATGGTCCTTTCTTGCATGACAGTACTTTGATGGAAGGTTCCCTTGCCATCCTCTTTTTCCTCACTGACCCCAGGATCTTCCACCACCCCCAAGGAAGCAAATTGCCCCTTTGGGCACACTGGTCTATAGCATGGATGGGCACCTTGTCTGACCTCAGCAGGGGTTCTGGGTGGTGAATGGGGACCCCGGAACGCAGCCTCCTATTTTCGCTGGGAAGAGAGGTGAAAAGCCACAAGTCTCTGATTTGGTTTTTAAAAATGCACATAGGAAGCAGGACTTGGATTGTGAAGTGGATATGCCACTAGTTGGGTATGTCTTTCCTCTCCCCTTCTTCTTTACCAGAGTTGGGGAAGCTCCAGTCCACAGCCATTCTTAGGAATTCCCTGTGGTAGCCACAAATGTCTTCCTCTGCTTCTCCAGTGATCCAAGATAAGGGGGCACCAACAGTTTGAACACTTTTAAAGCTCTATGGGGGGAACTAGATGTGCTTTGTAGACATGAGCTGTTGTACCAGGCTATCACATGGATGGGCATTGAACTGGGGGCTTATATAGTTGGTGGGGGAATGTCCAAATTGATAATACACTTTGCTTTGGCCTGACCCCGGGCCCTTGGCTCTGCCAGTTGCTGCAATGGGCTGCCTGAAATCTTCCCAATTGAAGGTTGGTCCCCAGGATGGAAGAAGTTCTACATTCCTGTTCTGCACCTTAGAAAATGTTACCGTTGAGCAGTTAGTTACCAGAAACATCTGCTTTCTCTTTGTTCTTCAGATGTGAAGACAACTGTTTAAGTTGTGATAGCTCTGGGAGGAAACTGTCCTCAGGTGTAAAGAAGGCTATAACCTGCTTAGTGGCTCTTGATTGCAAGTGACAGATGCCAACAATGGTAAGTACGTGCATAATTTTACTAAAGAAAGTTGGGCCTATGTATGCTTTTAGTCCTCAGGTAGCCTGGTTGTCTCTTGCATGTTTCTTTCCCTTTCTCTCCCAGAGATGAAAGATGAGCCATCTTGCAGAGGAAAGGTGAAAGACGGCCAGGGTAGACAGGGTTTCAAACGGGGAAGGTATGAGTGTATGAGGGGGAACGGTATTAGACTTTCAGTATTAGGTTGGAGACCAACAAGAAGTGTATAGGGACCTTAGGAAGTAAAATTTCAATGGTCATTACTTCTCTGCATACCTGCATTCCCCAGAATCTCATCCATGTCTTCATCCAGCGTTCCTCATCGTCATTCCACTCTTGCGTCAGAAACTGAAATGATTTTAATTGCTTTGAGAGTTGAGGTTTCCTATTTATGGAATATATAATGAACCTTGGTGGAATTAAATTGAGCGGAAATGACGGGAAAAGATAGGACCTGAAAATGTGCTATAAACGATCACATAATCTCCCGACACAAGATAGAGAACGAGTTCTTGCAAGGGTTGACTTCTCTGCAGGATGAGAAGAATTTACATATTCAGATCTGTGCAAGAGGCTAAATGCCACTTTTATGGTTCATTCAGAGGTCAGCAGCCACTCATTGCAAACTTTACCGGCTGTTCCATTTTAACATGTCTAGAACATACTAAAAAGTGTGACTTCCTTTCTATGCCTACATTATGTTGCGGTTGGAAGGAGGGCAATAAAGAAAACTTCTGCGTTTCTCCATGCTTTGGAATAGCATCATCAGGTAGAGTACCATAGCTCAGTGGGTAAAGCTAATGCTTTGGTCTGGGGGAAAAAGAGATTCTAGTCCAGCCTCTTGCATCTCTGCATACAGTAAGTTTGAAGTTATTGTACGCCTTGATGGGTCTATTGACAGAACCCTCCTGGCTAAGTAGTGTAACCCAAAAAGAACTTTCCCAAACTCTGTTTAGTATCTGTATAGATAATGTATGTGGAAGGTTAAGCAGGACAAGGCAGAAGCAGCCTTCCAGCATTGTAACAAAGGGGTGACATGTTGTTTTCATTCCTCTATAGTGTAGCAAACCAGCTTTTGCTGCAGTCTACAAGATCTAATTCAAATGAAATGTCACACTATTTTTTCTTCTCTCCCCCCTCTCAGCTGATGAAGTCTTCTGCGAAATGGTGAAATCGAATGAGCTGTGTGAGCGCAAGCCATTTATACAGTTTTGCTGTCGGCATGTCTCTTGGCTGGCTAAGATCAGTGCTTAAACCTACTTTTTAGAGGCCTGGTTGTTGTCAGGACAGGACACCCTTGCTCCCATTTCCCCCAACTTCGCCTGATGTTGGCTGAAGCTTCAGCTTGCAACCCGATTGCTTTAATATCATCTGCAGGCTTCAGCGTGGTTCTACAGTGTCACGTCTGGTTAACTTTGAGTCAGGTCCAATCATTACCTGGCTCATTGAATTTCTAAAGGAAAAAAAGAGAAATGCAAATTGCAACATGAATCCTTCTCAGATATGGCTTGCAAAGTTAATTCAGGGTCACAACCTTCCAATGCCTCCAGGCAACAACCGTGCGGTGACCATGCAGAACGTCAGTTCTTTTGCACCTCAAGAAGAAAAGAACATTCCTCCCATTGGAAAAATAAAGACTGCAATTTTCCAGATGGCTTATGCATTCCTTGGACTGGCTCCATTTGACTTGCATCTCTTCCTGTACAGTATCGCTACCCAATACAGTTTCATTTCGGCAAAATTCAACAGAAAATTATAAGCACATTCCCGATTGCCTTTAGTAGCAAGGCGGCCTTAAGCAAGCTTAGCAAAGACCAAAGAGGAGATCCTGGAGTCAGCTGGAAAAAGTCAGAGAGGTCTCCATTGATCCCAAAGTGGTGCATCTAACTTTGAGTTGTCTGGAGCAGATGGCCAATTCCTAGTGATCTGGTGTGATCCTTGGAGACACAATAGCCAAGAAAACCCAGTGATAGGTCACCATAACGTCAGAAATGGACTTGAAGGCACACAACAACAACAACAATATATCCTGACTAGCCTGAATGACTGGATGTGAAGCCTTCTGTATGAAATTGCTGGCAACAAATCCATCTCTTGATCTCGAATGCAGACTAGAATAATTTCCTTCCCCCACAAGATTATCCTTGCAGAACGTTTGTATCTCTTAGCATTTGCAGTTTTGATGATGGCTTCGTTTTTCTGGCCTCCACAACTTGCTGGACAACACCTTTCTGTCAGAGACAACTCAGTGACTTCAGTAAGCAATCCCTTCCAAGACACATTCCATTTAGCCACCAAGAAAGAAGGAAAGCAACCAGTTCTAAGAAACAGCATTATACAATGCATCTGAATGTATTCACTATACATACATATATATATATATATATGTATTATATATATTATAAGATATAGTATCATAATTACATAAATATATATTATAGTATATATATAAACACACACACATACATATATATATATATATATATATACATTTTTTGGTTTTGCATGTGGTGTTCATATACTTGTGTAAAAATATATTGGCAATGTCGCTTACAGATTTTTTTTTAAAAAGAAATAACTTATAAAGTCATTGCCTTCTTATAGAGAGGATTAATTTTTTAATAAAGCAAACAGGGACAGATTTTAATTCAATGTGTCACCACCCTTTTAGTGACATCTTTGTAAGCTTCTGCACAAAAAAAGTCTCCTTATTTCTCTGCAGACATTGTAAAAACACGGCTCTATATAATATATATATATAATGTCTGTTCTGATTCGCGTTGTTCGGCCTTTAATAAGTTAAACCTTCGGCCCGTGAAATTGGCAGTAAAACATTAATTGAGCTGTAAAGTGGGTTTCTAACCTCTTTTTCCCTGGCTAAAATGAAACTGACACCTCATGTGCTTTAGAGCCATGCGCTCTCAAGCTGGGCTGGATGAATAGTGAACGCTGAGCAGTCTTTCTGATCAGTGCCAAAGGAAATCAACAAGGCGACCAAAACATGAAAATGTTTAAATCCTGATGAACGCTCTGTACATTTTTTTCCCCCAAGCTACCAAAGTAATTGTTTTATTTGCTATGAAGAATAACCTACTGATGTAGTTTTTTTAATGTGGTGTGTGTGTAGAGAGAGAGAGAGAGAGAAGCAGTCTATACTTATCATGAGTTTTGCACATGCAAACACATTTTCTTGACAGGAGAGCCATCTAACCTATTAAGTATACAGTGGGCCCTTGTTATCGCTGGGTTTGGTTCCAAGATCCCCCGTGGAGAACAAAATCGGGATGGCTCAAGTCACATTAAATATAATGACATAGCAAAATGGTGTCCCTTATAAAAAAAATGGGAAATCAAGGTTTGATATTTGAAATTATACTTTTTTTAACATTTCAAACCGTGGGCTTCAATCCATGTATAAAAAACAGTGTATAAAGGGCTGACTGTATTACTGGTATATAAGCATGTATAAGAAATTTAGGTCAAACAAATGACCCAAAAAACCTGAATCAACTTATCCTGGGTCAATGTAGTAC
>NC_056527.1:164685717-164689687 GCF_019175285.1 Sceloporus undulatus | reverse complement strand
ACAAAAAAAGTTCAACAGTAAGCCTGCCTTGGCACTTCCATCTCTGATTTTCTTTAGTAATTATTTCAAGCCTGCCTTTACCACTTACGCCTAATGCTTATGGTCTAAGGGTTGCCAGTTCTTAGAGCGGTTGCGATCCAGCTTCAGGCGATCTTGGATGAAACGGATTATCTGGACCCATTTCAAACTGGCTTCCGGGCGGGTTACGGGGTTGAGACGGCCATGGTCGCCTTGGTCGATGATCTCCGTCTGAGCATCGACAGGGGAAGCGTGTCCCTGCTGGTGCTCTTGGACATCTCAGCGGCTTTCGATACCATAGACCATGGTATCCTTCTGGGGCGCCTGGCAGAGGTGGGGATCGGGGGCACTGCGCTCCAGTGGTTCCGTTCCTACCTCTCTGGGAGGTCCCAGATGGTGCAGCTGGGAGACGTGTGCTCCGACGAGAGGCCCCTTAAAACTGGGGTCCCTCAAGGGGCCATTCTGTCTCCCATGCTATTTAACATTTACATGAAACCGCTGGGAGAGATCATCCGGAGACATGGGGCGCGGGGTTATCAGTACGCTGATGACACCCAAATCATTTTCTCTATGTCTCCGACTGATGCAGTGACTGGGGATGGCGTCTTTCCTCTCGTGGCCTGTCTGGAGTCAGTAATGGGCTGGATGAGGGAAAACCAACTCAAATTGAATCCAGAGAAAACGGAGGTACTAGTGATAGGTTCTCCTGGTCCAGGAATGGCGGTGGTTCCACCTGTCCTGAACGGGGTCACGCTCCCTGTGAAGGACTCCGTGCGCAGTCTGGGGGTGCTTCTTGACTCGTCGCTTCACCTGACTGTTCAGGTGAATGCGACGGTCAGGAGCACCTGTTATCAGCTTCGGCTGATCCGCCAGCTGCGCCCATATCTGGCCCAGAGGGACCTAGAAACTGTTGTACATGCTCTGGTAACCTCGAGATTGGATTTCTGCAACGTACTCTACATGGGGCAACCCTTATACCAAACTCGGAAGCTACAAATGGTGCAGAATATGGCGGCCCAGCTGGTCACTGGTGCCCCCAGGACCAGCCATATAACACCGGTTCTTAGGGACCTCCATTGGCTGCCCATTCGCTTCCGAGCTCAATATAAGGCGTTGGTTATTACCTATAAAGCCCTAAATGGCTTGGGCCCAGGATACCTAACGGACCGTCTCTCCCCGTACATTCCGCCTCGCACCCTCAGAACGTCTGGGCAGCAACTACTGAAGGTGCCTGGGGCCAGATTAGCCTCCACCTCGCGGAGGACTTTTTCCATAGCTGCCCCAGCCCTTTGGAATAAGCTGCCCACTGAGCTCCGCTCATCTACCACCCTGGCCCAATTTAGGAAGGATCTCAAAACCTTCCTATTCCAGCAGGCATTCCCCGAATAAATATCCTGTGGGCCTCCCTCCTCTTCCGTGGCCATGAGGTTGGGCTATAGGGGCTTTTTATTTGTTATTGTGTTTTATGGTTTTTAACTTTTCCTGCACTGTATGTATTTTAATCTTGTTGTTAGCCGCCCTGATCCCTGGAAGGGCGGGATAAAAATAAAAATTTTATTATTAAAATTTTATTATTATTATACCTTGTCCATGGTCATTTGGGCCTTATTAGCGGCAGCTTTCTTCTCCAAACATCTCCTTCCCAATTTCAAGATCACAGCACAATATGCACAATGCTAGACACAAGTGGAGGACAAGATTACACAGAGTGCACAGAGTGCCAAAGCTGCAGAGAAACAGCTTAACATAATGGAAAAGTTGACACATGCAAAGTTCTTCTGGTCATTTCTACTAAAGGAAGAAGGGTTGCCAGAGTGGAAACTGGAGGAGGATTCCTAACCTTTAATGACTGTGTGGAAGAGGGAATTTCAGCAGGTGTTGCTTGTTACCTGTTGGCGTGACAAGCAATACCTGCTGAAATTCTCTGTTCTTGTTCTTAACCTCTGTCAAGTTGACATTGATTTATGGCAAACCTATGAATGGGAGACCTCCAAGTCACCCGATCAAGTGGAAATGCTAGCAAGTCCACCAATGGTTTTGTAAAACCACTGTACATTTTTTAAAGATGCGGCTGGAATAAATGCAGGAGGGATTTACCTTGCTTACAGGAGAACTGCCACTCCTGGAGGGTTGCAAGGATTTCTTTCCCTTGGGGCTGCCTGCGGTATTTCTGCATGTCAGTTTGGGTTTCTAAAAGCTGCACGCATTTACTGTCCCTGGCCTATACTATGAAAGAACTACTTGTTGACCCTGAATAACCCCTATAAATAAGAGGGCACATTACTCAAGGCCTGGGATGAACCAGAATTTAACAGAGTGACATTTCCTCTTTTCCCCACTTTTATTCAGTGCCCAGGGATCCAACGCATGGTTACAGCACAGTCAAACTGTAGCCTGAGGGCAACAGGCTTCTCACTGTGCTCCAGAGGACAAGGGCTGTGACAAGGGCACTTTGATGTCTCCTGTCCAGAGAGGTGCAGCCACAAGAAGAGACAAATATTTCTGACAGCTCAAACTACAAACTTGCCCTTATGCCCTAATAGATCCACAAAGGCCTTTGGCTGTTTGGGATTTGTTTTGCCACACAAAACTTTAGTTCACAAAGACAGAAGCGTTTTGCTGCAAAGTGGAATACCATTAAACATATGCAAGATTTTAGGACAAGCAGAATCTCCTTTGATTCAGGAAAATGACTCAAGAAAATGTCATGGCAATCCCCAAATGTCTTTGCTAAACTAAACCATCAGTGGAGATGATAATGGTGGTGATGGTGATTTTGTTTTATAACTTTCATTTTACAATATTCTGGCTAAGATCCCACATGCAGACATGTAGCCATGATGTCATAGCTATGGTCTATCTCCCAATCTGACCCCTGGAATCCACTTTAAAATCCAGCCAACTGCACCAATGGACAAAGTTCTGTGGCATTGGTAAGGGAGCACCAAAGCATGATGCATCCAGCCCCTTCCTGCCAACTGTTGGCAGTAAGGTACCATGATCATAGATGTGAAAAGGAAACAGTTGCAAGGTCACACGCCTAGCTTAACAACATTGTCATTAACTAACAGGATGCCCATGTCTGATTATATCATACAGGATCAAGGCAACATACAATACAAACTTGCCTGAGTACTTAGCTAAAGGGATCTTTTTTAGTGTCCCATTATCTTCAAAGGACTTCATGGTGGAAAGTCCTAGATTCAATGTTGGCTCCAGGTCTTAGGAACTCCGTCATCTCTGTGGAGCCTGGTAGGTTCTCCATTCCACAACAGTGAGCCTGCAGGACCTGAATCAGTTGTTGTTGTTGTTGTTGTTGTCGACAGCTGCCATAAAGTTGTTGACCTCAATTTATGGCAACCCTATCAATGAGAGACCTCAAAGTCATGCTGTCGTCAACAGTCCTGCTCAGTTCTTGCAGACTCGCTGTTGTGGCTTCCTTGATTTGAGTCTGAAATGAAGTCTTCTTTTCTTACTGCCTTTTGCCTTGCCAAGCATTATTGTCTTTTCTAGTGGGACATGCCTTGTCATAATATGTCCAAAGTTCACCAATCTCAGTTTAGTCCTCTTGGCTTCAAGGGAGAGTTCAGGATTGATTTTTTTTTCTAGGACTCATTTATTTCTCTTTTTCACAACACACAGTGTCTGTATAACTCTTTTCCAGCAGCACATTGCACATCACCCATTCTTTCATCCATATTAGACATTAGGCATTAAAATACAATTTCAAGGCAGGTAATCCTAACCATAATCTCTCCCTTGCATCTTGTAATATTTTATACTCCTGTTTTGTTTTGTTTTCCCCTTGACATACAAACTTAGTTATATCTTTTTGACATTGTTTGAATGGTACATCATTTGTCAAAACCAGTCTGAAATAGAAGCACTGTTTTAGCTAAAGTGTTTATATATATATATATATATATATATATATATATATATATATATATAT
>NC_056527.1:164624935-164685617 GCF_019175285.1 Sceloporus undulatus | reverse complement strand
CCCCCAAGAAGAACTGAATTACTAAGCACTACATATAATCAATAGATCCATCATATAATCAATCAATAATCACTGGTGGACAGGAACCATATAGGGCTATTCCAGAGGTATCACTCTCCATTACTGGACTTAAGTCAACTTATAAAACAAATTACAGTTGGCCCTTAATGAACTTATTGGATGAAGGACAATTGCTTTTCTACAGTCCTAATCCAGTGCTCTAACTGTTATACTCCACCACTCTTGAAAAAAAGCAGCAAATCATGACCTCCTTTTGCTCTTTTCCAACCGCTCTCCACACTAAAAGTAAAGTTTGAAGCATACAGAATAAACCTGTTATACCATAAGAAACCATGCGTACCTTGAGCTTTATGAAGTACTTTGAAAAACGCGATCAGAGAGACTTTGGGGCATGTGAGATAACACTGTGCAAAGAATTCAAATGGAAGCACATGAAGGCCAATGGCAGAGCCCAGCATGAGTGTACTGAGGAATGTGACTTATGGGAGGAAGTGTTTTAGAGGCAGGAACAGATCGACTCATTCAAAGAGTGTTTCTTAGGAGGAATTAATGCTTCCCTGTCGGCATTTGGCTATGGACCAGACAATTAAAGGGAAGCTGAAAGAGGAGTGCTTTTGGTAGGGAACAAAATTGTTCGGGGAGCTTCAGATTGTAGGACTAGGTCAGGAAGGTTGCTCAGGTGGTTTGCCGTTATATATAAAAGACATGCCTGGACATACTGCATTACCCTAAAATGGGTTACCAGGCAGCAACCAGGCTTTTTGAACGGTGGTTTAAAAACAACCAGGTAGCAAAAGATACAGCAGCTTTTCTCAGTTGCCAAATGGAGTGGGCACAGCAGTAAAGGAAGCTGTATAGCAGACCGTGGCATGCAATAGGTTTTCTGGAATTAGACAGGAGCCCAGCAGATTACTCCCTCCCCACCTGTCAGTCCCTCATTTTCTGTCATACCTCTTAGAGACTTTATGTGATTATAGTATTATTAAGAGCGGATGGTGGCGGACATGCTGCCTTGTGTTAAAAAGGTCATGTCGGCTTGCTCACGTTCCTAAGGATGGTGACCAAGCAGAGTGTGGAGGAGTAAGAGATTGTACTGGGAGCTTCAGGGCTGGACTCATGGAGACTGGCAGGTATAGTGGGCCCTTTGTATCCGCTGGGTACCAAAATCCATGGATGTTCAAGTTCCATTAATACAATGGTATCGTGTCAATGGCACACTTATACAAAATAACAAATTCAAGAGTTTGCTTTTTAGAATTTATATCTTTCTGGAATATTTTCAAGCCGGATGGTTGAATCCATAGATAAAGAATCCATGGATATGGAACACTCACCATATGAGGTTACAAGGAAAAGGAAAATGCAAATGTGTTTTGTCTATGGTTGTATGGGATGCACACTCCACTCAAAGTTTGAACTGCAATGTGCCTTTTACTATGCTGTGTATCTGTGTTTATTTCAGTTCCGAATCAAACTCTGCGGTGAACATCTTTGGTTTCTCAATTAACTTTTCTTGCTTAACAGGGAAACATGGATTTCTGACTGAAGTGATCCAGTGCATGACAGGACACTTAAGGTTAAGATCATCCTAGGCTTCTTTCATAACAGAAGATGAGAGGATGCTACTCCATGGGAGGTACGCCGGCACCAATGTGTTTTATTCTTTTGGCACCAGACTAAAACACATGCCTACAGAGCTTTGAATAGACACTGAAAAATAGATAGTATTTTCAAAGTTAAGATTTGTATTAGTAAAAAAGACCATTTATTGAGTTGGAAACAGTTCTGATAGGGTTGATAGGTGTACCTTATTATTTTAAGGGAAAGCCAGCATGGTGTAGTGTTTTGAGCATTGGACTATGACTCTGGGAATGAGGGTTTGATCCCTGCTTGAGCATGAGCAAGTCCACACTCTTTGGCCTCGGAGGATGGCAATGCCAAACTCTCCTTTGAAGAAACTTGTAAAGAAAACCTATGATTGGTTCACTTTAGGGTGCCATACAGTCAAACATACTTGGAGGAACACAACAACAACTCCTATTAAAGGACTGGGAAGCTTTTCCTGTTATAGAGACTGTGCAAGATGCAAACACCACCACCATCATCATCACCATCATCCCATTTTGGGATGTGGGGCCCTAAAGACAAAATGTCTATATGTGGTAATTACTAATGTGAAATCAAGACTTTTCAGTTGGTATTTAGGTAGGACACAAACTTTTCATAGCTCTTCCTGACGTGTTACCTACATGTCATGAATTTCAGCTGTCCCTTATTGCTGTTTGAAAAAACTGGCAAACCTAGTTGGAATGAATGTACAGTTGATGCAAATTTGTTAAAGAAATACATTTAAAAATCCACCTGAATGACTCTAGTTCTCTTCTCTCATGAACAAGGCTGGGGTGCAGGGAAATAAGACACATGATGCCCAAGAGCAGCTTTCAAAATGTTGTGATTATGGCTTGAAGTTAAGTATTCAAGACAACAACAAACAAACAACAGAAATCTCTTGAAGTTCATGCAAGCCCTTTACATAATTCAGCTCTTTGGATTGTGGCCCAGTCTCTCTGGGGAGAGGAGGTGCCCACTTCCACATGGACTCACTTGAGCAATGGCCACTTTGTTTTCAGTCTGAGTTTGGTAGATATATATATTAAATGGCGGTTTGCTTTTCAACTATTACTGGTATGGGATCAGAACAAGCTGGGAACGGAAGCTGATTCTCAGTGGAAACCGTACCAGGCTTCCCATGCCAAAGCACAATTTTGAAGTGCTGACACTTTATGTACTCAAAAGCTCTCAGGCACTATTTTGCTTACAGCCTTTTATACGGTTCCCTTTGAGCGCCATAAAAAGGTAAGGCGCTATCTTTTAAGCAGAAGGCATAAAAGAACAGTACTCCAACCTTCATTAATAAAGAAAACAAAGTCTTCCTGCAATGCACCGAATGGTGATGGAGGAGAGAAGGAAACTATATGGCCATTCATACATGACTTAGCAGGGCAGTTGTTTTGCAAGACCTGAGCAGGGCAAGTTGATAACCAGGGATTTTGGGGTCTCTCATCATAGGTTAACCTGAATCAGATTTGACAAGATGGAAATAAAACAACGTTCTGTTCAGTAATACTATATTGAACATACCTTCAGCTTTACAAATAGCACAACAAATGGAATTCAACTGGACTTAGATTAGCTACCGAGTTCCCAAACTTGCATCTATAGATACGGTTGGTCTTCAGCTCTTAGGACCACTGTGCTAGACTAGGAAATGTGGTTGGTGTGACTGCGCTAGACCAAAACAAAGGCATCTTCAAAAGGTCTATGACTCTTTGAAATAAAATCTGGATGTAGACTAAACTTTAAAAAAATAGAATTCAAGATATAGTCGAGTTAGTCTGGAAAATCAGTATGCCCAAGGGATCTTTGACTACTTTCGGAGACTAACATGAACGTCTACGAAAACTTATGCTACCAGCTTCTTTCTTTCAGTTAGCTACCCTAAACCTGTTGCCTTTCTTGATCCAAAGGCCAATGTTGTTACTAGTAGATTCCAACTAGGAATCATCAGAATTGCATTCCTTTTCCTCATAGTGAGCAAAGTTTACTTGTGATGGTAAAAGTACGGGGAATTGGTGGATTTAACCATTTTCATGATTTTTAATTATTATTTTTAACACGGGTGAATGCGCTTGTAATTAATTACTTTGTTCAGGATTTGCAAGTAATGAGTTACATGTAAAACATGGCAAACACTAGTGCACTTTTGTTTTGTTAATATTCCTAAGCTTTGAATACTGTACTAAAATCTGCTTATACTACATAGGAATGTGCATTCTACAGAGTGAACTCGATATCTTGGATATATGGGCAGCTTACACGTGAGTACATATGCCAGCTCATGAACATACCCTGACTTTCAGTTATCTCCTTGTACTTTCACCTTCTCTTCTCTCTGCTCTTTCCTTTGATCTTACATTAAAAATTCATAAAAAATAAAACACAAAAGGTTGAAATATAGCTCCCTTTGAGGAGATGGCTGTGCCATGAACCCTGACAGAGGTTATCTAACAAATACAAGCCTATGCTTACCTCAGAAGTCAGTCCAGTGACTAAATTCTTCTTCTCTCTTTCAATTATCTCAATTGCCTCTTCTCACCTAACTCTTCCATTTTCATATCTTGACAAAGTACCTCCATATCCAGCTATGGAATTAACTGCTGCATGATGATGAGATGATTTTCAAGGGAGAGGAATTAACTGAAGAGCAGAAGTTTATTAACTGCTATCTGCCACATAACAAGTAGAGCCCCCTTTTCAGAGGCAGTATACCTTTACCAGCTATTGGGGAGTAGAGAAGGGCAGGGATTTATATATTGATTAACATAACCATAATACCTGGCAAATACATTTAAGTGTGTTGAGATATGGTGTTGATCGGGAAGAACAAATAAGTAAACACTCATGCATCTCCTTCTGATCCCACTTTCTGGTTCATGCCTACTATAAGTTTACCGTTACATGGCTTTCATACTTATGGTTATACTACCCTCTCTAATCAAAGCCCAACAAGTCAGGGAGAATAGCGACCCGAGCCTTGCTTCCTCAGGTATACGGTGGAGCATTGGCTTATTTTGGACCATAGACCTAATGAGCTTATACTTAATACACAGTGTCCCTGTGTGTACGAAGTTGTCTTCAGCTGTACTGGGAGACCCTGCTGCACATTCTGCTCAATGAGGTTCTGGTTCTGTGCCAATGGGTTCTGCCCAAGATCTCTGCAGGGCATCACTGTTCATAAAACACAAAGCTGTGTTGACATCACATGAGAGTGGTGGCACAACCAGATCACTGTAGCAATAACTGGTATCTTTATTAAGCAAAGTGTACCAGGGCTACTGCAACATGAGCTTGTGGCAGAAATGAGGAGAAATGGCTCTGGATGCTCTTCAGGCTCAAGGTATGAGGGCAGTAACTCTGGGCATCCTTCCTCCAGTTGAAAAATGGGTCAAGTAAGGGGGCAACATTTTCAGAGATCTACAGCCCTCTCTTACGGAGCATTTTTTCTTGACAACTTCACAACAAAAGGTTGTGAGTGTGTGGATGGGACCCAGAACCACTGAAGCACTTGTTCCAATTGCACCATTGAAACTCTGTCTTGAATGGCCTCCAAAATGTGTAGCACCAATGCATCAGACAAGATAGCACCTTCTCTCTTTGTCTGAAGCCCCAGGTCACTGGGGCTTGGTTGGTTCAGCTCCAGTGAACAGGCAGGCAGGCAAGCTTTGTCCTCATTTGCAGCCATGGACACTCATATTCCAAGGCACAATTTGAATCAAAAGTGTATCAATCCACACCATCCCTGCCCTCCATATCCACTTCAGGTTCAATAGCATGCTTGGAAGTGGCTTGGTGATTGTCACAACCTGTAAGTCCGGCAGTTGAGCGGAATCCTTCACACGCACGGGTTCCTTGATCAAGTACATGCCCGGTTTGCACCCCATAACACAGCTGTGTTCACAAGGCTGTCAAGAAAAGCAAGTAGAAGAGATAGAGCATATCTGCACCAAAGCCGGCAACATTCCCATACTTCTTGCAACGGGAAAAAGGGTACCCCTATCAGCAGGGCTGTGAGTCTCCTTAACCAAAACAAAACTAAAATCCCTTCCTAACAGAGTGCATTTCAGCACAACCTCTGCATCTCAGTGCCTTCCCAGGGGGGCAAGGATTGCTCCTGGGGGAGGAAAAAGAATTGCTCCTTCAGTTACGGAATAACTTCAGTACCACTGTGTAGGTTTTCCTGTTCAAGACAAATCTTCTTTTCTGCAGGCATTGGTCTCTTACTGGCCACCCATACAATATTTCTCTGTTAAGATTCTGTCTTTGGATATCTCTTTACCTCTCTTGCAATATCTCTTTTTCTGTCCAACAAACCTACCCAACCCAAAGCAATAAAGATTTAGGGGCAAATGAAGCAGAGGTAAACCATAACTAAAATTAATCTTTTGCTCTGGGCAATAGGGCCATTTTTAAAATAAGACGTAAACTCTAGACCTAGAGGAAAGGGACAAAGCCCTTCCTAAATATATAAGGAGGCAGTCATGCCCCAATTCCTCAGAGGTTTGCACATGAAAAACAGAAACCCCGGCAATAACAGAGAAGATGGCAGGCGAGGGAGAAAAAGCACAGACACTCTGCTTCTAGAAGTGGAGATTTAGTCCTTCTTACTAGAGATTCCTACTCTTTGATTCCAAAAAAAGGCATTTCCTTGTTTCTCCAATGCTGATTCTGTCTTACCAAGAGGTCGCTGTGCTTGGCACAACTGGAGCCAAAGGGTTCCTTTAAAACCCCAGACCAGTCAACCCAGCAGACCACAGAATTTAATCCACCATTCATTAGCTCCACTAATCGCATCCAGCTAGAAGGTCAACTTATCTTTGGCAATGCCATGGAGCATTGATCGAGAAACACTAGAGGATGGTTTGTGCATTCACTCAAGAAATTACAAAGGAGCCCAGCCTGCCTGGCAGGATGACTCCCCCCAGTTTGTGAACAGACTGTGCAGATTGGTTCAAGTAGTGCATGAAATCTTGGCAGAGGCATGGCCACTTTCCCTCAAGGTGCTAATTTTATATAGATGAACGTGGGAAGTCCTGATGCATGTGGAATTGCAAGGTTCCTAATAGTGGATACCTCTCATTATATCTGTACATGCTCTTTTGTCAGAGGATTAGGAGCAAAAGCCTAGTTACCATTCCTTGTTTTGTTTGGAAAGTGTGCTCCAGTTGACCACCTTTATTTTGATGAGAGAATGGAAGGCAAATGGCAAACCTCAAACCTCCTATGAACAAATCCTGCCAAGAAGGTTCGCCATAGGGTCACCATAAGTTGGAAACTAGGTGGTCTCATGAGAATGGATGAAATGAGAGGCGATCTTGAAGGAGGGAGAAATGGGTTTGTTTGATTTTAAGGGCAAATGGGGTGCCAGCCCACTCAAAGTTTGAATCAATGTATGCTTTAATTGTGCTATGTTAGTGCTGATGTCTGAGAGCCAGCATGGCATAGTGGTTTGAGTGTTGACATGACTCTAGAGACCAGGGTTGGCGTTCCCTCTTGGCCATGAAACCACTGGGTCACATTTGGCAAGTCAATGCTCACAGTTTTCAGGAGAAGGCAATGACAATCTTGGCATCTGAACAAATCTTGCCAAGAAAGCATGAAGGATAGATTTTATGGTAGACATAAGTCGGAAACAACTTGAAAGCCCACGACAACAACAACAACAACTATTCCTGATAGTATACACATGTAGAGAACATATATAGTTTTCTGAATAAAGGTTTTCATTATGGAAGCCGGACTTTTGAATGGAAGTGTTTCCAGCACATGACAGAAAGCCACAAGTGCAAATCTCACCTCAGCTATCAACACCCAGCTTTCCCTCCTTGTTGCTCTTGAGATGTGTAGGACTATAACTCCCAGCCTCTCCAACCAATATCCTATAGGAATCACAGGATTACAGAGGGCACCGAGTGGGGAAGCCTGTACTAGCACTAGATGATTGTATAGTTCATCTCTCCCAGCTTTAAAAACTGCTTCTGAGGAAGGAGACTCAAGCCACAAAAGCTCAGGCAGTCCAGCTTCTTTCTTGCAGATTTCCCAAAGTGGCTGCAAGATCCCTTTGCGTACTGATTTTTTTTAGACTACATGGTTATGTCTTTCATTCGGCCTGAGCCTGTGACCCTGGAATATGGTAGTTGCCTGCCTGCCTTCCCTTTTTAACACGCACCAGAAACAGAATGATGCTGCCAACAGCTCCTCGAGGTGACAAAGAATGATTGGGGGCCAAGCTAAACGGCTGGTGAACAATAAAAGGAAACTTCTACAGTTGTACCTGGCAGCCAAAGCCAGTTTTTACCACCTGCAAAGTAGATAATCTTTTGGAACTTGCAATTTCTACTTTAGCCAAAGTGCTGCTACTGAAGCAGTCACTCAGCCCCAATTACGTGCCCTATAAATGAATCACGCGAGGAAGCCTTGAGTTCTGCAGTGGAGACCACATGGCCACAAAGTGGCTTTGAGGTGGCCTTGGGACTCCCTCCGAAACAAATTGTTCAGATAAAGCTCTTGGAGTTTTTGACATTTTTAGTTCCTCTTCTTCCCGGAGGGAAACTTCCAGTAGGACCATCTTCTTAAATCATCTGGAGATGTTATGCATCATCTTCCTTCGGAAGGCAGGTGAAACACCAGAGTTTATTGCCAGCTTGGGAAATGCAACTGGGAGGGGATTATAAAGGATCTTTGGATGCTCATGTTGGACAGAGATGGCCAGATACAGCTTGGCTGTTGACTCCTGTTACGAATGCTAACAACACTAGGAGGAAATGGACACAAAGACTTACCTTCCCAAAGTATTAGCTTCAGGTTTTTTAGCATGTTGAACAAGAACCAGCAAAGAGTCTGTGTCCCCTTAAAAGCAAGACATTTGCGACTGCAACTCATCTGATGAAGCAGACTGCAGTTCACAAAAGCTTATGCCCAAATAAAACTTGTTAGTCCTTACTCATTGGACTAACTCTTTGTTTCTTTTAAAGTATAAAGGCATCTCTTATTTCTAGCATATCACTTCAGTGTCCCGATATTGCCTTGCCTTTCCTCTTTGTATCGCATAAGGTCAGACTGAGTGCAATGATATGTTAGTGCATTAAATGAATTGCGTGGATTTTCACGCATTTGCATAGAATTTAATTGTTTTCATTTTTCCGTGCAAAGTTGCATTATTTGCATCCATTCACCTCCCTCTGCTGAAAACCACACGCCGTCTGAATCTAGGCGAAGCAGATGGAAAGCTGCACGTACAATAATGGGAATTTCTGAAGGTACTCCATAAAAAACTACAAAGCCTTTAAGAAGTCCCCTCTTCAAAAAGCTGGATTCTTGTAACTTGTGTCACCATCCACATTCTATTAAACTGAAATAGGAGTATTTTAGTCATTGCAGACAACCCCCGAGTCAATCAGGCAAATCCTCAAATTAAAGGGTGAGTGTCATTCTTGTTTCTTTCCTTGAACTCCAAATTTCTGATGCAGACAGTACAAACGTGAGCAGGATGGTCCTTCAACACCAGTTTTCAGCAAGAGGATTCATTTTATTGTAAGTGTCTAAAGTTTAAAAATCTGATAAATAACAACAGTGAAGCTTTTAAAAGACAATGCTTTTAAATAGTTTATAATTAAGCAACCTTACTCTGCATTCGCTCCATAAAGAAATTTAAAACCCCACCTAAACGTCTCTAAATCTAAATCTACACTTACAGTGCCATTTCTCCATCAACCAAGGATGGATTAACTTGGCCAGCTTTAAATTATAATCACTTTGGGATGGGGCTCAAGGTTTTTGTTTTTGCATATACATCGCGGTAAGGAATATGCTTCAATTGATTGGTGCTCTAAATGACTAATATATTAATAAACTAATAAAACTGGCCATCTGATGTGCGCATGCACTCACACAGTTCTCTGGAATGGAGGCATTTTAACTGTTGGCCACAAGTTTCGTAAGTGCGAAGTGACTAAACAAAATGGCACGCTTGAGATTTCCACTAATAAACCAACGCATTTAATGAGCCAAGAAGAGTAGGCCTGTAAACAGGAAAGTTTATGGTGTTGCTATTTCACAGGATCTGTTCCAACATCTGGAAGGCTCTTGGGCAGAGACCCAGACCTATCCTGTCTCTAATGTACACACATCTCTTGAATGGGACAGTCCATCTCGCTGAAGTTTCTATCACACCTTTCCATCATTAAGGCCAGCCAAATAGCCTCTTCCCATCTTTCCTCCCTACAGTGGCCACTTGGCATCTCCAGATGCCATTTCAGAGAGACGCCTTCTATAGGACATTCATGCCTTGGCCAGACTAGACTACTGCAAAATGTTATAAAGGGCTGCCTTTGAAGACAGCACTGGAACTTCATAGGTTGAAATGCCCACAGTGGGTTTACTGATGAAAATAAATAAGATGACATCATTTTTTGCTAGTTTTGGAACTTTCCAGGTTCGCAGTGGACTTGATAAAAGTTGCAGCAACAAATCGTTTCTTCCAAATCTGGTATCTTGGGATGTACATACCACTGTTCTAACAAGCCATGAGATGTTAACCAGTCAGAAACCACATGAGCTATTGTTAGTTTATATAATTCTAGCTTGTTTAAATCATGCTTTGTTATGCTGTCCAAACTCTCATCCTGAATTGTCCCTGACTTGTTTCCTTGGATGCCCACATGAAATGGATCTTAACAAAAATGGCAAGGGAGAAAAACAGCTAGAAATAAGGAAGACAATATATGGTTTGTCTGGTCCAGAGATTCCCAGACTTTGGTTCTCCGAGTATTTTGGACTTTTACTCCCAGAAGTCCCAACTATTGCAACCAATGTCCAGGAACCCTGAAAGACGAGGTCCAAAATGCCTGGAAGACCAAAGTTTGGGATTCATTGGTCTAGTCAATTTTTATACAATGGACCAAAGAAACCATGTCTAGTCTTCCTTGTTGAAATTTGTAGCTTAAACAACACATAATGGCTAATATAAATCAGCCCAATTAATTCCTCTCTCAATAAGTAAACACAGCTTGTTTGGAATAATAACTTGCAGAGTACACGATGCACAGTCTGGACTGAAGAAAACATCAGAGGCTGGGCAGGAAAAGGTGTGTTTTACAAGATCCACCCTAAACAAATTTATTTGCTCTCACCCTCCCTGCCTCCAGAAAATGCTTGTACCTCTCCTTTCCAAATATATCTGCTGCAAGGCGTCTGAGTTTCAGATGCAGGAAAGAGAAGATAAGTGTTTAGAAAAGAAGCCTCTAATAGCAGGAAGAGAGTCTGAAAATGAGCTGATCCTCTATGCTACAACTCTCCTTGACTCAAAACCAAGCAGATGGGAACAGTTAGCCAAGTTTTATTATAAATCAGTGTGCAGCATGGATAGAGACCATAAGATTTTTCAACATGTTTCACATACGCTGCT
Source organism: Sceloporus undulatus (assembly GCF_019175285.1). Classification (NCBI taxonomy): domain Eukaryota; kingdom Metazoa; phylum Chordata; class Lepidosauria; order Squamata; family Phrynosomatidae; genus Sceloporus; species Sceloporus undulatus. The sequence goes on along the minus strand of NC_056527.1, from coordinate 164,674,573 downwards.
TCAACTGAATGCATTGGCTTTCAGAATTATTTTTATACATTTATTGTGGATTTTATTCATTCATGATTGGATTATTATAATAGGTTTTTACATGATTACTGACTATATGTACATGATTACTGACTACGCTGCCTAGGAAGATTGGAGAGCTAGCATGCTGTAGGAATTTGAGCAATGGACTATGACTCTGGAGACCAGGGTTCAAATCACCGCAGGTCACACTCTCTTGGCCTTAGAAGAAGGCAAAAGCAAACTTCCTTCTGAACAAATCTTGAATACAGTTGTCATAAGTCAAAACCACCTAGTGAGCTTATATAAGAAGCAATATTTGTACTTGGGACATCTTGTAGATCAATACATTCAGGGCAGACTAAATTCAATATTAAATGAGGCAAATGCTTTTAATACATCTACTTTTCTTCCCTAACTAAACTATGATCGCAGGATGTTTTAAATAAGAATTGCAAACTAGATATCAAGGGAAAGGCATATTAAAAGTTTTCCATCTCATAAAGGGCTTCTCCTTCAGAGATATGTGCTTCAGCTGTCCATCGTATTTGCAAGTAAAGCCCATGTTTACTTTGCCATCACAAAACAAATCACACTAAATGCAAGATACTTAGGTGAGGAAAATCAAATCACACTAAATGCAAGATACTTAGGTGAGGAAAATTAAATCACATTAAATGCAAGATACTTAGGTGAGGAAAATCATATCACACTAAATGCAAGATACTTTGGTGAGGAAAATCCCACAGAAAGACAACTAACAGTTATCATTTGCCACTTGGGGGAGGACCTCAACAAAAGACAGGCTAAACATGGCACTTAATCTGACCCTGAGAAAAATGATTTGACTTGGTAATGGAACGCCTGAAAGATAACAATATAAACAATTATGTAGGAATGTAAGGTTTGGGGCACTGAATTGCAGCAGAGAGTGGGGAAATAAACACAGAGTTGGAGCACAATGCAATTTCTTTGTTCAATGGTACCATAGCTTTGTATATAAGACAACGGAAACAAACCAAATGAAGAGGGCCATTGCATTTAAACCCTGCCTTTGTGAGTTTTTCAGGTTCCTCATACAAGGAGCTCAACTCTACACAAAACTGTTGACCTCTTCTCCAAACTAAATAATTGGGAAGCTTCAGCTACACAATTCCGAAAAGCTAGCAATATTTTTCTATCAGCTTCTTACCTGAATCCATCTTTGCAGACAGTGCATCTATCCATCTCCCCAATGCACTTTTTACAGTTCTGATGACATTTCTGACAACGTCTTTGACCTTGTGGGAGAATGAAGCCAGAATGGAGAAAAGGAATCAGAAAGAGGGAAAGAATGAAAACTTATGAACTGCAGGCTTTTGCAATCTAAATGGAAGTTGCAACCATGGAACACACTCATCATTCTGGAGAAACCAGACTTTTTAGGCATGCTTTCATTAGCATGCCTAAAAATCCAGAAACCTGGTAATATATAAATGGTATTGGAATGTGTGTTTTAGAATCCCACCCTCCTTTAAACTGATTTAAAGAGCCTTTACACATTCCTGAGATGGCATCCTAAAAGTCACCAAGACACAGAGAGCTTCCATATGAATGCAAAATGCAGCAAGAAACATCATGGACCATGATGATATATGCTAAATAATGACGGTTAATTTTGCTTATATCCCAACAGTTTGCTAAGATTGGACTCAGGGAGGATTATCAGTTAAAATGGCTGTAATATGATTCAAAACATATAAAAAGTAAACATTAAAATAGAATTAAACATGTTGAAATAATTTAAAACATCCACTTTAAAAAGATTCTAAAAACAGATTTTTGTGGGTTTTTTTGGGCTATGTGGCCATGTTCTCGAAGAGTTTCTTCCTGACGTTTCATCAGCATCTGTGGCTGGCATCTTCTCTTCATCTTCTCTGAAGATGCCAGCCACAGATGCTGGCAAAATGTCAGGAAGAAACTCTTCAAGAATATCGCCACATAGCCCCCAAAACCCACAAAAATCTATGGATGCCAGCCATGAAAGCCTTCGACTTCTCATTTTAAAAACAGTTATGCAATTTAAAATGACACAACACTCTCTTACAGCCCTTTTAATAATAGCTTTTACCTCCAAAGGTCTGAATAAAAAAAGTCTTCTGTGCCAATGGAAGGGCAGCAATGAAGAGGCCATTTCCTTCCTATGATGGGAGTTCCAAAGTCTAGGGCAGTGGTTCCCAAACTTTGGTCCTCCAGGTGTTTTGAATTTCAACTCCTCCTAGCATCCCCAGACAGCTTGGAAAACAGCCAGGGATTCTGGTAGCTGAAGTCCAAAACATCTGGAAGACCAAAGTTGGGGAAGGCTACTGAGAAGGTCCTACTTTGTATTCCCATCAACCACAACTGTGAAGCCATCTCCTGCAGATTTCAGAGTCTGGGCAGGGTCATGTTGGAAAGCTGTCTGCCAGATAGCTTGATCTAATCTATATAAGGCTTAATAGAGGATAACCAACACTTTGAATTCTGCTTGGAAACAGATCGGCAACCACTACTGCTGTTGAAGCAGCAATGGTATGATCCCTGTAACCAGCCAAGACGAAGTGGAAATGACAACGAGGCAGTGAAAATGACAATTCAGATACAAGCAAAGCAGAGAGTGAAGAACAACTACCAGCTGCCCTTCAACTGGTCAACAGCTTAGCTCATAAACGTTTTTCTTCCTTACCATCGTCAGAGTAAAACCCAGCTGGACACAGCGTCACACACGTATTTGTTTCTAGGTGATGGTAAAAGCCACGCTTGCAGGCCATGCACGAGTTGTGGCTCCTGCCCAGGCAGGCTTCGCAGCCTCTGGAACATCTCCGGCACCTCCGCTGAACACTGTCCCCAAAGTACCCAGGAGGGCAGGAATTCACACACTTCCTGAGAAGGAGGAAATCCAACAATATTCAAGTGTACTTCCAATACAAGTAAGAAAGGGAGGTTCCAATACAACTAGCGTTGCTGTTATCATGAGCGATGAAGCTCTTTCTAGTACTCTCAGTGTCATATGAGTCTTAGAACAATCACCCACCTGTCCCTTCAACCAGCAACTGATGCAAGGATATATTCCCTGTGATTAATATTCTCCCTTGCAACAAGGTTTTTTTCTTCTCACACCTCAGCAATCAGACATGCAAAGTCTGCCTTTGGGTTAGTCTGCACACAATTAAAATACTCCTCGTTCCATTTGAACAGGATGCAATACAGCCACACATGGTTCACAGGAGTCTGGGGGTTTTGCAGGGGAGAGGACTCCTTCAACTCTGCAGAAAAAGACTTCCCGTTTTTTACCGGAAATCCTCAGGAATGCAGATTATCACACATGTGGCCATCGTTACGCTTTGCATGGATTCAGATGGCTGCACATTTTCGGCAGAGGGATATATAGGTGCACAAAGATGCAAATGTGCACAGGAATGTGAGGACAATAACTGTGATTGTGAATCTGTGAAAATCTGCAGCAATGTGCATAATAAATTTACGTGTGACTAGCCCTTTATCTTCCAATGACCAATGACAAAACAAAACATACTACAGTAGGCCTTTGGTATCTGCTGGGGTTTGGTCCCAGGGCCCCCTGTGGATACCAAAATCCATGGATACTCAAGTCCCATTAAATACATTGACATAGTAAAATGGCATCCCTTATATAAAATGGAAAATCAAAGTTTGCTTTTTGGAATGTATACATTTTAAAAATATTTTCAAGCTGTGGATGGTTAAATCCATGGATAAAGAATCCATGGATGCAGACCTCCGACTGTAAATGCAAATGACATAGGTAGGGGCAATTGTCTTTTATGAAAGCTTTCTCTTCATCGCTTGAGGAACTATTTAATATATGTAGTAATTGGATCCTCAGAGATAGCCTCTGGGGGTAAGTGCCTAAGGCTGGAGGGACTGCATTGCTATCCAAATCTGCTGCTGCTGCAATTCAACAGAGTAATCTCCAAATCTGCCATGCTCTACGGCATCACAGATGGCTCTCTATGGTGCCATGGACCATAATGCCATGTAGAATGTTGGTACAGATCATTTCACAGCATTCCTGGACTCTAGAGACATCTCTTCACCATGATTTTGGTAGCCAGTTCAGCAGTAGCAGCTGGGAGCAGTTGCCAGCAGTTGGGCTCATAAAAAGGGGGTTGAAAAGTGGTATGCATCCAATGACTTGCCCATCCATGTTTTACAGAGAGCTAAATGAGAAAGATATGGCACAGCCAACACTATGGCATGCTTAGCTTCAAAAAACCACATCAACAAAACCCATAATCCTGCATCAAATTAAACCCAGTGTTAACAACCTGGCATCAAGAAACAGATGTAAACCAGGAAGTCCCTGGTCTAAATCCTCACTTAGTCATAATGCTCAGTCAGTGACTTTGGGCCAGGCACAGGTCATCCCTAACTACAGTATAAATCTTTAGCACCTTCCTTGGACAGAATGCAAATAATACATGTATATATTTTGCATTGTTGGGGTCAGACCAAGCACCTACTCTTTCCCTTCCACCCCGAAGCTGACAGATCTGGATCGAAACTGATCATCACCAGGCCATGTATGCATTAGTTGCTTCCTCCTCTCAATCTGACCTTAATGCCTGTCTCTTACCTCTGCCCCCTTCCCTGATCTGCTGATGGTTTGCTCAATTTGAATTTCAAACTCAGATCTTGTTACTGCTTGGGACACTGACATGTACATCTGGGATGATGAGCAAGGATCCTTTTCTAGCTGCAGAATTAGAAGACAGGAATGGGGAGAGGAAGGGCTGGGGACATATCTTGCCCTTTCTTCCTTGCTATCCTGTAACCCTCATGTCACCAGCAGATCAGTTTTCTTCATAGCTGGTGTCAGGGGATAAAATGGATAAGCATCCATGCAGTGAGTGAGGTATTATTATTATTAATATTATTATTATCTTATATCCCGCCTTTCTCCCATCATAGGGACTCAAGGCGTTGAGGTAGCTTGTAGTGTAGTGAGGTAGCTTGCACACCATGCCCTCCTCATGGATGAATACCTTGTGACTATCTGAAGTAAAGCTATTTTTCAGAAAGCAAATGCAAATCACAAACTGGAAAATGAAAATAAGGCTGCAATCATACACATTGAAAGTTAAATCTATGCAATGCACCTACAGTCAAGGACGCTGAGAAAAGATCATGTATCTGCAACTGAGGAATGAATGGGAATCTTTATGTAAACTAAACAACTATTGCTGCTTGAGAAAATAAATTCTCCCTCCACACACACACACACACACACACACCATAGGTACGACGTTCAACCCTCTCAGTGCCCCCCCCCACTTTCCCCCCTTAATGCGACCACCAGTTACCTGCCGGTTTTCATACTTCCAAGGCTATAATGGAAACAGTTCAGGCACTGGTCGGCGTTGGGGCCGTCACATCCTTGGTCGCCACATTCTGTATGACATTGACCTTAGAGAGATAGACAGTTCTGCTGAAAGAAGAGATATAAAACTCTTCCTAGTTCAACCTACAAAAGTGCAGCCAGAGTACTCATATGCTATCAATGGGTCACATTACATCAGAATAGGAATAAAAACAACCCTAGAAATGTTTTGGCCTATTCCCCCCCCCCCCTTTTCTCCACCAACTCTAATGTATGAAAGATATCAGAATGACAGTCAAAAGCCAGCAGGGCTGTTTTGGTTTGTCAGAATGAGGTTGGAACTGACTCAGTTCTCCCACTGATCTACAGCCTAGTTCTCTTTGGGACACTCCTGCGTTAAAATGAATAAATGAATAAAATCCCTGGATACAGAAGACTAGTTTGTAAGGGCAGACAGTCTGGTGTAGTGATTTGAGTGCTGGATTTTGACTCAGGAGACCAGGATTCAAATTCCCGTTTGGCCATGGAATACCACTGAATGGCTTTGGGCAAGTCACCCTTTCTCAGCATCAGAGAAGGCAATGGCAAGCCTCTTCTGACCAAACTTGCCAAGGAAACTTCATGATAGGTTGCCGTAAGTCAGAAATAACTTGAAGCCACACCACAACAAGTTTGTCAGGAAGAAGGCTAGGCTAGGTACGAACTGTCCTCTCTGTCATAAGTTTCTATGTGCCAGGATACATTTTACTTGGAAAGCCGCACCTGCTATCTAAATTGAAACATCCCTCATCCAGGTTCATAACTTTAGGGCCAACCCTGCCCTAGATTTTGCAAGTATTCCATCCACCTATTAACTAGAACAATGGGCACTTATTTTGTCTACCTATTAACCAGAGCAATGGGCATTTTTAATCATTGCCACAAGGTCTTAAAACCAAGATCTGAATTTCGCTCAAGTGTATAAACACCATAATCTGGTTTTGTCAGCTGTACAAACTCAAACAGCACTTTACTATGTTGTTGCTTTCCAAATGGGTCTCATAAATGTCTCCAGATCAAGAGAGAGTTGGGCAATGCTATCACCAATGGCAACTTTTGAATTTTGCAAGCTCATCCAAGGGCACTTCTGGATTCTATACTGCCACCTAGATATTGTCTGTGTGCCTCTAAAATAATTGTTATGGCAAGCATGAGAACCAGAATTTTGCTTATAACAAAGAAAGCCAAGCATCACATGTTAAATTCCCAAATTTACATCCATGACCAAGCCAATCTGTGGGACGTGTAAAACACAGAGCTCAACTCGGGGGATAGTTTTCAAAGCTAACACAAATTGTGTAAGGATCTAAATTATTGAGTTCCTCCAACATTTATGAGACCACCTGGAAAACAATACCAAACTTCACAGTAAATTGCTGTTTGAATAATTTAATCACACTGGGGAGCAACGTAGAAAGAACGACAAAGCTGCATGTGTAACACTTTTTAATCTAGGCCCAGACCTCATTCCAAAATTCAGTTGTCTCTTCCAGGATTCTCTTCATTGTCAGATCACAGGAAGGGGATTACATTAACAGTCATGCATGTTGCAAAAAGCCTACAGGATCCAAACACAACCTACAGCAACAGATCTGCATGCTCCCTCTCTACTTCTTTCATCCAACAAATAGCCATATGGCGGATGCAGCAGTCAAAAGGTGGTCTTGAAGGAATGAGAAGACATGCTATAATTCTGCCTGACAAAACTTTACAATTATTATTATTATTATTATTATTATTATTATTATTATTATTAGTTTTATTTATATCTCACCTCTCCAAAGGGATCAAGGTGGGTTACAACAATAAAAAGTGCACAAATGAAATACATAGCTATACACACAAATATAAAATTACATAATCCCCTTATCCCCTCCCAATGCCTCTTCCTGATCCAGGAACTATTAATGATTAAAAGCAATAGGAACCTTATCAAGTATTCATTCTTGCAGTCCTAAATACAATGCAAATTAAGACTGACGTCTGGACATCCTATCCATTTGTTTAACCATGAAAAGGGGAGCACTCTGTTACAAGATTGTGTTATATCCCCAGCACTGATAGGAGGATGGGTCTTTTGTGTGCATATAAACACCCCACGCTGGGGGGGGGGGGGAGAATTACAAATCTGCCCAAGGAACTTTAAAATTGTACATCACCTCCAAAAAACATTCTGTTAACTCTGTACTCTGCAGAGATTATTCAAATCAAACATGTTGGCCTTGTTCTAATTTTACATAATTTATTCTGCCTCTGCCGTGTATAACATTTTGCATAATGTTTTTGTAATGTTTTGATAGCGACGAGGAAATGGAAGGAGCGGTGTTGGTTGCCTCTGGTCCGCCACGCCTGCCAGCCCCTGGGATTCTCATTCAGACACTTCTGTAATTCAACAGGCAATTTCCACACCCTTCCAGGCATATCTGTGCAGCCCCATGAGGGCTGGAAACTTTCCCTTTCCCCGTTGTTTTAATTAAATATGTGATTCCCAGAAATTCAAAAAGATTCTTATTTTAACTGAATTTCTATTATTGTTCCCAAGTGGGAACAATCAAATCACGAACTGCTTTTTAACAGGGACAATTTCTTGGAATTCAATGGAGCAGCATCTCCAGTCTTAACGTCTGTGGCGGGACTTGGCAATAGAAAGATAAATAGTCTTGGCGTTATTGGATTACACATGAATCCAGGAACACTCTTCTAGTTTTTCCAAGGAGGAAAAAGAAACAGCTGTGGTTGTTCATGCAAGGAAGTAGCGCTGGAAGGAAAGGGCTGCTTCTGGATGAGATTTTCATTTTGCAATTGCTCTGCCTCCTTCGCTGAATTTTATTGACTGGGTACAGCCTGCTCATGTTTATCTACTGTATCATGCATCTTTTTCTTTAATAGTTTATTCTTAGTAAGGAGGAATAAACCAAATAGTTGCACAATGTCTTTTGACTGGTGGCAGCAATCTTTCTGGAAGCATATATATTAAGAAAAGGAAGGAAGAAAGGAAGGGAGGATGGAAGGGAGATGGGTACTTTACCTGTATATTCCTCTTCCTCCTCCGGCATCTCCATCTGCGTGTGGAAGAAAGCAACTTTGGAGATGTCCATGTCAGATGATGGCATCTCCAGCAATCTTGACCTGGAGTGCTGGGAGCTGAAATTAGAGGATGGTGGCTCAGCTGTTCCATACAAGATAAGGCTCCATTCTTTTAACTTCCCTGCAAAATATTATGAATTCAGCAATAATATCAAACCAGCAATAATTTTAGTGGGACAGCCCTCCGCATTAATAGAATAATGAAATAAATGTACATGTTACCAATAAAAAAAGTATATGCAATTGACTTTTTGAGATCCTGAACAAAGAGTACAGTTATACTATTTCAAGTATAAAGGGACACTATCAAACTGCAGGTTGTGGATAATTTTGGGGATTCTTCCTGGGGAGGGAGAACCTACAAGCAAAACCCAGCACATGGTTTGTCCATTTTTCTTCATTCAAGAACTCCTTCCATGCCAAATTCTCTGCTGGGATACATGTTTTAGAAAATGGAAGGCATACCGTATGAGGAGCGGCTTAAGGAGCTGGGAATGTTTAGCCAAATAAAAAGCAATAGCAATAGCAAGAAGGTTAAGAGGGGACATGGCAGTAATAAATATTTGAAGGGATGTCATAGTGAAGAAGGAAGAGGCTTGTTTTCCACAGCTCCAGAGACTAGGACAAGGAGCAATGGATTCAAACTACAGGAAAAGAGACTTGACCTAAATTTCAGGAGGAACGTCTTGGTGATCGGAGCTGTTCAACACAGTGGAATATGCTCCCTCTGAGTGTGGTGCATTCTCCTTTTTTGGAGGTTTTTAAGCAGAGGCTGGATGGCCATCTGTCGGGAGTGCTTTGATTGTGAGTTCCTGCATGGCAGGGGTTGGACTCAATGGCCCCTGTGGTCTCTTCCAACTCTATGATTCTATGGGGAAAATGCTTTAGGGAGCAACTGCCATGCCTGTTGAGATGCCTCTGTGCAAGGCCAGAATCAAGAGGGACATGCACAACATTCTTGAGTGGTTGCAGATTGCAGAGGAAAAAGAGTTGCAGTGGGCACAGTCCAACTTGGAGAAACTAGCCCACTATCACAAATTTTGTACTGGAAGAATACCAGATAAGTGTAAACTGCCAGTTGTGGCTATGTGAAAACTTCCCTTATTCTGGAAAGGACTGACAAGTTCCATCCTTCCACAATGCTCAAAAGGCCAGTTAATCATGTTGCCAGTATTCTTTGTTTGAAGCCAACGCCTTAAATCCCCTTAATTCCCAGGAAGGTGTGTGCATTACGATTTGCTAACATGCACAAGTCCTTGGCTTTTCTTTCAAGATTATTCTTCTCAACAACTGTTTTAAAAAGAAACCAATCGTTATAAATCAAACTGTCCAAAGGGGTCAAGGAAGATTAAAAGATGTCCTTCCAATAAGGTGCCAGCCATGGAACTCAGGTTTGGCTGTGGTTTTGAGGGCTTTTAAAAAATAAAAAAACACATATACCAAGGAGCTTTAGAAGTAATCCACCAGAGTGCAGAACAAATTTGCTTTAAAGACCTCCAGGAAAGGTATGGTGAAATATGTGTTTGCAGGGATTTATAGCAGCTTCCTGCGATAAATATATTTTAGGAGGTGGTCAGAACACACACAGAGAGTGTGAGAGTGAGCACAACTGTTGATGAGGTGAGTTGTATGTGTAGTGATCAAGGGGAGAAAGAAAAACCAGTTCTTACCTATAAAGATTAGGAAGATTAGATAGGCGAGTAGAGGTAGCTATGATCAGCACCTATGCCAAATGTATAGTTGCTTACTGGCTACCACCTTGCATTGGGACTGCTGGCCCAAGCTTACACAATACTAAGATCCTCCCTGCCTCTGTTAGTTCTATGAACTAAATAAGGCTATCAAGTTTAAAGATGTACAGAACATTAAAGACATGTTAGTTAGCCATGTTTAAATATTTGAAGGGATGTCATATTGAGGATGGAGCAAGCTTGTTTTCTGCTGCTCCAGAGTCCAGGACATGGAGCAATGGATTCAAACTACAGTGGTACCTCAGGTTACGAAATTAATTCGTTCCGCCATTCCCTTCGTAACGCGAAAATTTCGTAACCCGAAATAGCTTTCCGTTAGCGCTGGAAGCCTATAGCATTTGAATTTCGCGCCGAAATGAATTTCGTAACCCGAAAAATATTTCGTAACCCGAAACAGTTTTTGCCAATCCAACTTTTTCGTATCCCGGAAATTTCGTAACCCGCGCATTTCGTATCCCGAGGTACCACTGTACAGGAAAGAAGCTGGAACGTGTGCAGAGGCAGGGACGTAGCCAGGATTTTAGGAAGGGGGGGTTCCAGACTAAGTGCCACCATTATAATGGGGCTTGAGTGCGGTGGCGCAACAGCACGCACCATTCATTTTTCTAATGGAAGGGGGGGTCCGGACCCCAAGAACCCCCCCCGCCGGCTACGTCCCTGCCAGAGAAGGGTGATTAAAATGGGGAAAGGCCTGGAAACCATAAAGCCTTATGAGGAGCGACTTAGGGAGATAGTATATCATGCCTAGTGGGATTTATATACAAATCTATATGCATTTAAACACAATAACATGAGGTGTCCCTGTTCAATGCTTCCATTTGTACAACTCTGCCATCCAGTTACCTATTCCTCTCCTTCTGCTACTCTGATTTTAATCCAAGGGGGAGGGGAATTATAGTCAAGACCTATAAAATTTAAACATCAGAGTTCTAAAGTATGCACATTTGGAATGTCTGCGCACCATAAATATGTATATATCACACTGGTTTTCATCAGTTTTACGGGGTAAAACGTATGCGTGTTCTTGCTGCAATCACACCCCCAAAGCAATAAATCCATCAAGTCAATGTTAATTCTACAGATTCCCAAAAATGTTACCGTGCCTAGTGGTTTTTATATACAAATCTAGATGCATTTAAAACCAACAATCATGAGGTGTCTCTGTTCAATGCTTCCATTTGTACACCTCTGACATCCTGTAATTTTTGCAAGTTCTGAGAAAAGGACACAATCCAGAGGTACTTACCGTGTATGTTTAGGTTTCGTACATGATATGGTTTATCCTGGATTTCCAGTGACCATTCTCCGGCTGCCTTTTCTCCCCAGCAATGGACGGTCATGAACTCCCAATGTTTAAAGCCTTGACTGGAATCGTCATGCTGTCTGTTAATGGATGACAATATGAAGGTTGATGTATAGACCTATAGATTTTGCAGGGGTGGGTAGATTTAAGCCAAATAGCCCATCTTCCTACTTAGTGCAGAAAATCCATGAAGTCAGAACAGCCTCAGCAAATGGTTATCCAGTATCTTGCAGCAGTTAGGGGGAAAACCTTCCTGCTCTTCTTCATGGGACATGTCTCACAAGTAATGAGTAAGGGCCTTTTCACACTAGGCTCTTCTCCTGCTAAAACAGTGTTTTCAAAAACACTATTCAATTCGGACTTCTCTCTTCCTTATCACACCTTCATAATCTTTCCAGCATTTCAACCTTCATTTGGGCTAAAACCTTATCACACATAGCATCCTGCGCATCCAATACCACCCAGTTCTGCTTGTTTGGCACATACACAGACATAGATCTTCACACAGAGAAATACCAATAGAAAGCAGTGTAATGTTTAACAAAGGGGCTGGATAGATCGCCCGTAAGAGATTGCTCTGTGCAGCCCCTGGAAGTGCTGGGTTGGGGATGAGGCAACTGCACATCATGCCACTAACCCAGCAGGTCTGTGGCGCACACAGAAGCTGCAAAAAGTGGCTTCTTTTTGCACCATGGAAAGGGCGCCATAGCCGATACCATGGCTCTTCCACAGCTCTTTGACGCAGTGTGTCTACACACTGTGTCAAAGAAAAGCTGAAACATCTGTTAGCAACATGCAATGAGTAAAAACACACAAGAAGACCACTACAAAATGTACTTCACTAATGAAGCTTACCTCCTTCCCAGGAGCTGGGACTTAGTTCCAGAAGGAGATGTTAGGCTGATCTGGAGATCTCCCCGTCGAGGGTGTGAAATAGTAACTCGGACAATAACATGCTCCAGATAAGCAACATGATGGTCAGGCTGGTCAGCACAGGCATTGGTTACAGTTGCTGTCCGCAATGTCTTGTAAGCAGAAAGGAACCTAAAAAATGGGAAATGAAGGAAAGCCTACAGCGGTCAGGCAACCAGAATCCAGGGCGTTGGAGGCATCAGATGATAAATGAACTTCGCCATGTCTAGTTAATCAGTAATTCCTTGTATTCTTGCCTATTTATTGATAAGCAATATTTCTATAATAATTCTCATTTACAACCCCTCCAAAATAGTTTAGACTACTGCTTCTCAAAATGGTGGTCTGTGGACCAGTGTCACATCTTGAGCCATCACCTGGAAGTCTCTGGAGAGTTCCTAGAAAAGAAACAGTTGTAGCCAATGGGCACAAATATGGTACCCTGCCACATTGGATAAAGAAAAAATGTCAGTCCCTCACATCATATATCTTAAGAAGCACTGGTTTACATCAATGAAATGAGCTAACAAAAATACACAGCATATAAGAGTTTGATGTAGTTTACAGCTGGGAGAAAGCCAAGGTGAGAACACTGGTTTTCATTAAATACTGGAGAGAAATCAGCACTGAGGCATGATGTACTGCAAAGGGAAATCATTCCCGAAGACAGGCATTACCTACCACAGAGAAAACCCATCTCTGTGTTTCCACCAAATGGAAATCTGTAGAGCATGGCACAGAAAACCCTGTCTCCTCTGGAGATTGTACATGTTTATTTTATTTTAACAAGTACATTTATACCTCATTTTTTTCCCCTTATGGAGCCCCCAAATAATAAAATACATCGAGTTTCCAGGAGCGCCTCTCATCCAGGCACTGGCCTAAATATGCTTAGTTTTACAAGAACATATGTTTTCACAAGGCATTATGAAGAAGTCAGTTATAGAATGAATTTCAAGCAAAACAATGTAAGAAGGGGCATGTGGATCAGTCTGTCGAGTCTAGCAGTTCATTCATGCAGTCTGGGAAGCACACAAGCAGGGCATGAGTGCAACTGCACCTTCTGCCTCATGCATAAATCCCAGCAACTGAAATACAAAGGAGCACTACCTTCGATATAGGAAGTGACACATAAGTAAGCCGAATTAATAGCCACTGATAGCCCTAACCTTTATGAATCTGCCCAATCACTTTTAAAAGCCATCCAAGTTTTCAGTTGTCACTACATCTTGTGGTGATAAATTCCTCAGTTTAATCTATGCGCTATGTGAATCAATAGGGCTGCATCATGCACCTCCAGGGACCAAAGGGTCAGGTCAGAACAAGATGCTGATGGACTGTCCTTGGAACTTCCTTTTCATTTCACAAGGACAGGTTTAGCCTATGGCTTTTCTCCATAATATCCTTCTTGAACTGGAGGGAAGCGGATTGCTTCAGCATTCTTGGATCTCTTTGAGCTGAAGATGTTATGCTTTTAAAGAGCAGAGTCCCCCGCTGCTTTAGAGTCACCACCCACCAGAAATGAGCCAAATTCCCGCACCAAACTGTGAACATGTTGCTAATGTCCAATTTATTGGGAGGATTGCTTGTCAGTCCACAGACTTGCTCTAGTGATGCTTCTAGCATATGCTGGAAGATGCTCATGGGGATTACATCGTCTCTCTTTAATTTTGTCTTACTCATAAAGCAAGAATTTATGAAAGCTATAAATGATGATGTCACTTACCGGGGAGAGAGAGTTCAAACAACAACAACATTGTCATCTGGACTTCAAAACATTACTTACACGCAGATTGAACTGATTTCAAAATACTGTTTTGCCCAAATGTTTGCAGCTTGTAGTTTAAGTAATGTCAGCCCTAGAATCCTGGTCCAAAATAGGAGCAGGTTGCATAAAAGCAAGAAGGTAACATGCTACCATGCAGAAAGCCTGCCTACTGAAGTGTCATTAATATCCAGTACTTCCTAAATCTGGAGCTCCATGTGCGCTGCAAGGCAAAGCACCTGCATGTATGGATTTCCCCTTTGTGGCAATGGAGGGCTTTGCAGTTAAATGTGCAATGAGAGCTGCCTCCATTCAGGGCTGTCTGAAGGTATCTTACCACCTGGGATAAAGCACAAGACAACACTGGTGGTGGAAGAGGATTATCCATTGCAGCTGAAGATAACAGCCTAGGCTGCAAAGAAGCCTGTGTTGTGTACAGTTCTCTCTTCCCAGCTCTCATTGCTGCCTCACTCTGCCTAGTTAATGGTACAGCCAACCCTATCTCCTTGGCTGAAACAAAGTTTGAACGGAGTTTTCTCAATGTGTAGATCAGATCTCCCATGCTCACTGTATTTCTGCACCTAGGCCACATATCCACCATATTTATACCCAGTGTATTTCTGCAGGCTTCCAATTGAGCAGACAGGCTCACACCATGGTGCCGTTCGTAGCCTTTGATTTTTTCCTAGTTAATGGGGTTACAACCCAGGTTTATTCAGTTGCCAACTCTGATACCTGGGAATAAATCTGTGAGGTACAGAGTATAACCTTGTGTAACCTATAGAGTATTATATAAGATACAGTGCAGAAAACTAGTGACAGGTTAAGTGTGGGCAAAAGGCCTCCTCGAAAGTAAATAAGATAAGAGATGAGAATGCTGATGCTTCTAACAACACAGTGAAATTTCAGCAGATGTGACCTAAAACAACCTCCTAGCATATGTAATGGCTGGCATAATTAGGATGGCAGGCAGCATAAGACTCCAACTGTACTGAAGGTAGGGATATGGCTTTGTGTACCTTCAGGTTGTTTCTGACCTCTCATGGGTTTTTCTTGGCAAGATATGTTCAGAGGAGGTTTGCACTTGCCTTCCCCTGAGGATGAGAGCATGCAACTTGTCCAAGATCACCCAATAGGTTTCATGGTCAAGTGATGAATCAAACCCTGGTCTTTGGAGTCCTAGTCCCACATTCAAACCATTACGCCACATTGGGTACAGGGAGAACATGAATGTCTCCAGATTAGGTCTATATTCTAATCACTCCACTGCAATGGCTTGTGAACATGGGCACAACAATGCCTTTGCATAATGAGTAACATTATGTTTTCTACTGTAGCTGATCCACACCCCAGAACAGGAGGGAGATGGGAGGAGAGCAGAAAGTTGCTTGCACACGCAGGGAATCTAGATCAAGGCAACGCTGAACCAACTTCCAATCATCCTCAGGGTTCAAAAAGAGTTTATGCAGCTCAGTAATTAGAACCAGTCAAGGCAAAAGCCACAGCAAGCTCTACCAGCAGAAAACAAACTCTTAGAGAAGGGATGGGTGGGAGAGAGAATGACAATGCAGTGCAAAGCAAAGAAAAAAGCTTAGGGGGAAAATAGTCTAGGAACACACCTGTTCTTCACCTCTCTTGAGAATGAACCCATCAAAGTAACCTAACAATCTCAGATCAGTTCCTTGATGGATGGAAGTTAAACCCTGGGGAGGGTTCTGTAGATTTTCATCTCTTGTCAGGGTTTTGCAAACATACTGTACTTGGACTTGCATTTAAGGGTGCAGCCACACTGCAGAATTAATGCAGTTTGACACTGCTTTAACTGTCACAGCTCATGGAATCCTATGAGATCCTGGGATTTCTAGCTTGATGTGGCACCAGAGCCCTGTGACAGAGAAGACTGACTATTTCACAAAACTATAAATTCCAAAATTCCATAGCGTTGAGCCATGACAGTTAAAACGGTATCACACGGTTTTAATTCTGCAGTGTAGATGCAGCCTACTTTCCAGATGGCCCTTCTGTTAAAAAGCAGGGAGATACACAAAATGCAACAGCTGTGGCATCTCCCATTCAATGTTCCAGCCACTGCTTTTCTGTTACCACCACTTTTCTGTTACTACACACACACCCTTTCAGGAGCATTCCAGTGCTCCATGCTTTCTGAGCACATTCAGGCTGGAATACTTTGAATCTGCACTGCAAAAATAATGCAGTTTGACACCACTTTGACATCACTCATGTGGTCTTGGAAACTAAGCAGGGTCAGGGCCTACACGATTCAAATATTCTTCATTTAAATCAAACAGACTATGATCTGGCCACATGCAGAAGAATTTGGGCTTTTTGCATGGTGGTGGTGGTGGTGGGGGGAATTCCCTAAATTCAACTAAAAAGGATTTGTGATATTTACTGCATTATCTGCGAGGATGTGCATTATCAAACATGTGGCCATGTGTCCGCTTTGGATGGAATCGCATGGCAGCACAGGGAGGGCAAATGGATGCAAATTTGTGCAGGAAAGTGAACACAATGGTGCAAATGTGGAAAAAAACTGCAGCAATTTACATATTACACTTATGTGTAGACTAGCCCAAGGAACATCAGGTGCTGTAAGCCAAATTTCAATGGAAGGCAATGGAAACCCCCGCTTTGAGTCTTCTTTTCCTAAGTAAACACTATGAAATTCATGAACTCACCATAAGTCAACAACAAGTGCCTTGACAGCACATGCACACATATTGAGTTGCCACCCTTTCCCCTGGAGACTGGAGCAAGGAGGAACCATCCCATATTGTTTCTTTTTTCTCTCCATCTCTTATGCCTTAGGCATGACTGTTTTAAAATGTAAATAGTAAGCCTGAGGGCAGGGACTGTCATGCTACGTCTCTTTGTAAGTTGCTCTGGGAGCCTAAAAAGGGAGGGATACACATTCTTTAAATAACAGTATGGTAGGAGGGGCAGCTTCAAAAGAATAGAAAGGGAGAGAAAGAAAAATATTTTGTCCCTTTCCTCCACACACTGCTCATCTGGAGAGGTTTATTTATTTGGTTTAATTTTTACTTGAAACCTAACTTAAATAATTCACATAGCTTACGAACACTGCAGATGTTTGGCAGCAGGAAAGGTGGAAACCCTCCATGCTTGGAGTAGATGACACTTGGGGATCCCTTCAGACTTCCCAGTTCTATGATTCTCTTGTTCTTCCACTTGTATCTCAGTTAGGCCCATGCATCTTCTGTCTTCCTCCAAGGAAGACCTGTGAATAATACCAGCCTTAAGCTGGTATTAGGCATACTTCAACCAAAGTTAAAGTTTCAGGCCACAGTCAGTGCTGATCCTGGTTGTGTATGGTTAGTACCAGGGCATGAAGGCACTAAAAGAATGGAGAAAAGCATTTCTGACCATGGGTGGGAATACCTTTCTTCCTCAATATATGGACTTGGGGTATTAAGGTACCAGGTCATAGTCAGTGCTTATCTAGGTTAATTTTAGATTGATTGTATTTTATGATGTTTTCTATTTTAATGGGGGGTTAGGGAATTATGTTTAATTAATGTCACTGTGATTTTATGATTGTTACTCGCCTCAATATTATTTAATAATAATAATAATAATAATAATAATAATAATAATAATTTGTTTTATTTATATACCGCTATTCCAAAGATCATAGCGGTGAACAGCAAATAAGCTAATTATGGTATTTATACCCTGCCCTTCAGCCCTAAAAGCTATCAGACTGGCTTACAATTAATATTATTAATATTAGTATTATTATTATCCTGGTTGTGTATGGTTAGTGTATGCACGCTCCTATGTATGTGCCTTCAACTGTCGTGTTATGGGGACCCCATTAATTTCATAGGGTTTTCTTAAGCAAAGAAGACTCAGAAGTGGTTTCCTAGTTCACACTTCTGAAATGTAGCTTACAGCACCTGGTATTCCCTGGTAGTTTCCCGCCCAAGTACTAACCAGGGCTGACCTTGCTTAGCTTCCAAGATCAGACAGGGTCTGGTTCCTTTGGGGTACTTAGGCTTGGTACCAGGTGGAAGTCTGGAGTTGTCTGATCCACAGAGTTGCCATGAGTCAAAGCTGACTCAAAGACAGTTAACAACAAATCAGGGACTAAAAGAACAGAGAATAGCATTTCTGATCATTGTCAGAAATACCTTTGCTCTCCAAAGTAAATCAGAGTGGAAGCAGTGTAAACACGTGAAGTTTGGGGTGCCTGTTCACAAGGGAAAGAGCCCATGCCTTTATCATTTTTATGCATCTTTTCTATGGGTTCACTTGAAAAATATCTGAAATCCTTTGTGGAAAAACATGCAACACACTTTTAGCCCTGCAATAAAAGTACTACAGAGGTAGTGGAGGAGAGGTATACCAATTCATACTCACCACGACGGCTTTTTATTTGAAGTTCCAACGCAAATGTGCTGGGCAGGGACCATCTGCCATTTCTTTGCTTCAACGACAAGAGCTTCTGCATCCACCAGGCCAAATCCATACAAATGGCTAACTGAAAAGACAGGTGTCTCAGAGATTCACTGGTTTATCAAAGACCTGTTATTGCTCACAAGCTAGAGAGATAGGTTTTTAACTGTAACTGTAAACAGATTTTGTTAATCCATAAACTCCCTGGATTTTAGAACTTGTTCTTCTTATTCTGTCCCGTCCTTGCCCATGGATTTCCCATTGATTTTTTTCCTCCAGCTATTCTCCTTGAACCTCTTTGTGGCACAAAAAATGTTACTTTCATTAAAAAGAATAGGATATTTAAAATTTATGTTGCTCTGCCTTTTGGTTGTCAACAGTTCAAATTCCCCAAAGACTAGCAAATACCATCCCTAATGGAACTGGCTGTCTTAGGCTACATTTCATAACATAGATGCTTGTGTGAAACCTTTTCTTTTTACAGTAGCTGTCCCTGTTTCTTTGGTGCCTTTGAGGCAAGGGCTTGCTGGTGGACAAGTGGGTTTTGTGTTTGCAGGACAGAAAGTATCCTGCTCTCCCTGTTGCAGGTTCAGAGTTGGGGGAGGCATCTTTGTGTTTGTTTTTAAAGGGAGGCTCCATGGTGCTATGAATGCAGTAAGTCATCGGTTTAATCCTTAGCATCACCAGCCTCAAGGATATCATAGCTCAGGAAGTCTCACAGCTCAGAAAGACCTTGACTTCTAGACTTCTAGACTTTTTAGACTTATACATGAGTGTATACAGTATGCAAATTCTAGATTCAAGTGCATACTGGTGGGCCTACCTAATATTTATCAAGCACTTCTGTCTGCAATGCCAAGCACCATGATCTGAGGCACCGAACAGAAGGACAGGTTGCTTACCTGTAACAGTATTTCTTCGAGTGGTCATCTGCGAATACATACAAATGGGTTGTACTGCGCCTGCGCAGTGCCTTCGGAAACTTCTGGAATCACTAGGCAAAGTACTCTTTGCAACATGTTGAAACTTTTTGGCGGTAGCTCCGCCCATCCCTTATAAAGCCCCTGCCTTCCCGCTCTTTCCCCAGTTCCGCAATTTTTCCGCCAAGTAGGCGATAAGAATGAGCCAATAAAGAGCAGGACACTGAGGGGAGGATGGGCGGGATTTGTATGTATTCGCAGATGACCACTCGAAGAAATACTGTTACAGGTAAGCAACCTGTCCTTCTTCTTCGTGGTCTCTGCGAATCATACAAATGGGTTGAGACTGGCGAGCTAAGGTCAGTGGAGGAGGGAGTGTCATATTAACCTTGTCTCCAACACTATTGCTGATACCAATAAAGCAAGAAAGACACAAAGCAGTGGTCTAATTGGTGTTGTTATTATTATCACCATATTCGTTAAGATAAACAACCAACAATCTCATGAACTCAACCCAATAGTATCATGAACCCAGGAGTCTGAAAAACATCTTATTTGCAAATAATGCAAAAGGAAAAAACAACATGTGCCCCCCAGACCTTAGTCAGTGCAAACCAGACAACAGGACAGCCCTCCCAAAGGCTGCATCTCCCCTGGCCCTGGTGTCCAACCTGTAATGCTTGATGAAAGTCATAGGTTGTGACCACACTGCAGCCTTGCAGATGTCATCCAAGGGCACACCTGACAGAAAGGCAGAAGATGCCGCAACTGCCCTTGTAGTGTGAGACCGAGCCCTAGCTGGCAAGGGTTTACCCAACAGTTCATAAGATAAACAAATAGTGTTAGAAACCCACTTGGAGAGTCTCTGAGCCGACACAGGCAGTCCTTTTTTGGACTCCGAATAGCACTGGAACAGTCTTTCGGAGCGGCTAGAGTCTCTAGTCCTGTCGAGGTAGAAAGCCAGGGCCCTACGAACGTCCAAGGTGTGCAGAGCTCGCTCGGCATCGGTGGTTGGGTTCGGGGCCAGCGTCGGGAGAACAATGTCTTGGCACATGTGAAACACAGAAACAACCTTAGGCAAAAAGGTAATGTCTGTTCTAAGAACTACCTTGTCCAGGTGGAAAATGAGGTATGGTTGGTCTCGACGCAAGGCACAGAGCTCGCCCGCACGGCGGGCAGAGGTGATGGCCACCAGAAACACTGTTTTCCAAGTTAGCAGCCTGATGTCCGTGGTGGCCAAGGGCTCGAACGGTTTGGACTGTAGTGATCGTAGCACCGCATCAAGGCTCCAGGCCGGGGGTGGTAGAGATGCCTGCGGATGGAGGTTGCTGCATCCCTTTAGAAAACTCTTTACCAAGGGGTCCTTGAAAAAGGAAGGCTTGCCATTAAACTGAAAGGAAGAACAAATGGCCGACAAGTAACACTTGACGGAGGTGAGAGAAAGGCCTGAGTCAATCAAAGACATCAAAAAGTCCAGGACCACCGGTGTCGTGACTTGAGTTGGAGACAGTTGCCTGCTGGCTAGGAACCTGGTGAACCTGTTCCATTTCAAAGCATAGGACTTCTGAGTAGCTGGCTTGTGGGCGGCCAGAATGACTCTGCGCACGGGAGACGGTAGCCGTACTAGGGATGGATCCTCCACGCTACCAGGGGCAGGGTGTCGATGTCCGGGTGTCGAACCCGACCCTCTTGAACCGTGAGGAGATCCGGTCTGTGTTCGATCCGGAGGAAGTTGGTCTGGGATAGGTGGAGGAGACAGGGGAACCAAGGCTGTCCCGGCCACCACGGAGTGATCAGGATGGCATCCGAGGCATCCGATGTCATTTTGGAGACTGTCCTGGTGATCAGTGGAAAGGGGGGAAACGCGTACAGCATAACCCCCGACCAGAGGAACCCGAACGCGTCCCCGAGGGATTGTTCGTTCGGCGTTCGGGAGCAGAACTGGGGACAATGGGTGTTGTGGACAGTCGCGAACAAGTCTATTTGTGGGGTTCCCCACCGACTGAAGAGGTCGAGCACCGTATCGGGGTGGAGTCTCCACTCGTGGCATTGGGACGGAGACCTGCTGAGAAGGTCCGCCAGGTCGTTCTGGACACCCGGCAGGTGCACTGCTTGGAGTAGGATGTTCCGGTCTATGCACCAATCCCAGACCTCGAGTGTGATGTTGAGTAGTGTACGAGATCTGGTTCCTCCCTGTTTGTTCAGGTAATACATGACGGTGGTGTTGTCTGTCCTGAGCTGAACCACCTTGTCGGATAGAGAGGATTCGAAGACCCTTAGAGCCTTCTGTACCGCCAGTAGCTCCAGGGCATTGATGTGAAGCCTCTTTTCGTCCTGGGACCACTGTCCTTTGGCCCACAAGTCCGTGGTGTGGGCTCCCCATCCGTCCTCTGATGCGTCGGTGGTCAGCACAACCTCGGGCTGGGGTTGAGAAAAAGGCATGCCGGCGCAAACGTTCCGGGAGCCGAGCCACCAGCGGAGGGAGCGAGCGACTGGTCTCGGGATCGTGAGGTGACGTGACGGGTGGTCCGTCTCTGGGTCGAAGACAGAAAGAAACCAGGACTGGAGAGGTCGGGACTGGAGTCTTGCCCACGGTGTTACGAATGTGGTTGACGCCATATGTCCTAGGGCTACCTGGACGTCCCTGGCAACTATTCTTCTTCGGCCGACACATCTTCCGATGGCTCGGGCGAGAGTTAGAAAACGGTCGGAGGGCAAGGATGCGACACAAGTGTTTGAATCGAGGGTCGAGCCGACGAACCTTATGATTCTGGAGGGCAGTAGTTGAGACTTCTCGAGGTTCACGACCAGTCCCAGACTTTGCAGGAGCTCTAAGGTTTCGGCAATGTGACGGCTGAGCTCTTGGTCCGATGGCGCCACCAGCAACCAGTCGTCCAGGTACGGGAAGACTCTGATGCCCCGGCGATGTAGATGGGATACTACAGGTGCCATGCACTTGGTGAAAACTCGAGGGGCTGTGGACAGCCCGAAGGGAAGGACGTTGTACTTGTAGGCGTTGGTCCCGACGGCAAAGGCCAAGAACCTGCGGTGGCTCTCGCGGATGCTGACGTGGAAGTAGGCGTCCTTTAGGTCGATCGTCGCAAACCACAGGCCCTGGTGCAATAAAGGTAAGATAGAGGCAAGCGTTACCATACGAAAACGCCTGTAGGAAAGATAGGCGTTAAGGGCTCTTAAGTCTAGTATGGGCCTGATGCCCCCATCGGCCTTGGGGACTGTAAAATAGCGGGAGAAGAAACATCTAGGAAAGTCCACGGCGTCTATCGGTGAGATAGCGCCCTTTGCTAAGAGGGTGCGTACTTCGTCGAGAAGGGTGTCCGAGGGGAGGGTGGAAAGGAAAACTCCAGTTGGTGGGAGTTCTTCGAATTCGAGGGTGTAACCCCTACGGACGATGGTAAGTGCCCAGGAATCGGTGGAAATCGAGGCCCAGACGGTGGAAAAAGGCCTCAGTCTATCTAGGAAAACAGGAGGGGAAGGGGTGACGGAGTACGCGGCGTCCCCTCAGTTCCTCTTCTTATTTTGTTCGGGATCCTGCCTCCTGTAGCCTTTCTTGTACTTGGAGCCAGAACGACGTCCCGAAGAAGAAGAGGATTGGGAGGGGTAGCGCTGTCTGGACTGGTCCTGACGCTGGAATGGGCGGTCCTGCTGGTAGGGCCTCTGGCCCTGACCATACCACTGGCGGATGCCCGTAAAGCGCTTACGGGAAGAAGTCTGAGGAGAGGACGACATACCGTGTTTCTTGGCCGCAGTCCTCATCCTATACTTGAAGTTCAACTTCTCGTCCGTTTCGCGGTGGAAGAGGCCATCTTCATCGAAGGACATGTCCTCGATTGTGGAGCGAGCATTTTGGTTTAAGTCGGAGGACCTCAACCATGCATGTCTCCGCAAGGCGATGGCTGCTGACATGGATTTCGCGGCACAGTCAGTGGAATGTCTTGCCGATGTGATGATCCAGCTGCCAATTGAATGAGCCTCGTCTCGGACCTCTGAGAGGATGCCTTGGGAGTCGTCGGGAAGGTCAGGAATGAGAGGGGAGATCTTCTCCATGAGCCATTGTATGTATGCGCCCATACACGCGTTGTAATTGGCTACTCTCATCCCCAGGGCCGAAGAGAAGTAGGCCTTTTTAGCGAGGGCGTCGATTTTCTTAGCCTCTCTGTCCGACGGCATCAAGGAAGCTTTAGGAGTGGAGGCGCGCTGGGAGCCCTCCACGATGGCCGAGTTCTGGCGCGGATGTTCAAGTAGCCATGTTGGGCGCGGAGCCACTCTGTACAGGAATTCAATCTTCCTGTTACTAGCAGCTGTCGATGCTGGGGCTGCCCATGAGCGTCTGGCTAGCTTCTCCAATGAAGGGAGCAGAGGGATGGCAGGTGGAGTGGGGAGCTTGCCATGAATCCTCCTCTCAATTGGATCAGAGGCCTCGTCTTCTGTCTGGGCGAACTGAATATCGAGAGCGTTCCCCATCTTGATCACATGCTCGGCAAATGTGCGTACGTCGTCCGAGGGGGACACTGCACCCGGTTGGGCGAACTCCTGATTGGAAGGCCGATAGTTGTCTTCAGAAGAGGCATCCGAGTCGTCTCCAGGGCGGTAGTGAGCCTGAGAGGATGTCTCCTGTCTTGACTCCAGATCAACGACCTCCAGATCAGTGGCTACCGAAACGCGGCTAGGCGCGCGGGATGGCCTAGAGGATGCACGTGGTCTAGGTCTCTCAGCAGGTGGCCTGGAGTGGGACTTGATGGAGTCGTGAGGAACAGCCATGTAGTAGGTGTCCGTCACCTCATCGTAGAAATAGTTGGCCTCGGAGGGGCGCGGAGGAGATGGCGAAGCGGCACGATGTACTAAGGCCCGGTGGACCATCGACTCAGGCATCGGGGTGGGGGATCGCCTGTCCTCTCTCGGGCTGGCAGGTGACGCCGGCTCAGAAAGGTCTACAATAATGTCCTCCGGAGCATGACGGAACGTCGAGAGGGGCCGAGATCCAGATGGAGGAGTGTTTTGGCGCCCGGGATGAGTGTCGACGGCCCCGGTTGTCTGGAGGGCTCTAGCCGCGGAGCGAGGATCTGAAGGCCTCCGATCGGCATCCGATGGCTCTCGGGGAGTCTCCTTATGTCTGGACCCGTCTGTATCCCGTTTTTCAGAACGGTGGCGCTTGGCGGCCGAGTGTCCTCCGTCCGGGGACCTCGCACGGGACCTCTTTGAAGCCGAAGGCGCCAGTGGCACGGTGGCTTGGGCCTTGGCCGGGTCTGGAGACTTTAAGGCCTTGGTGGTGGCGGCCTGAGAGGCAGAGGATTTCGAGGCAGAACCCTTATGGGAGCTCGAATCCTTGTCTGAAACGCGGCCCTCCTTTGAGCTCTTTTTGCGCTTCTCCTGTTTATCCTTCTTAGAGGATCGAGGTGCGCCTTCCAGCGGGACCTCGGTGACCGGGGCATCCAGGGAAGCTCGAGGAGCGGATGACGAGGTGGGAGCAACATCTCCAGCTCTATCAGGCTCGGCGGGAGTAAGTTGGGCCGGAGTCTCAGGCACAGTTGGTAACGGGTTTGCGGCCGTGGAGGGAGCCGGTAGGGAAGACATAGCGCCCGCGGTGAAAACCTTGGAATAAATGGCGGCCTTCAATCTAGTTTCCCTATTTTTCCTGGCCTGAGGGGTTAAGGATTTGCACAAGGCACAGGATGCAGGAACATGCGTCTCGCCCAGACAAAGAAGGCAAGCCGAGTGGGGGTCTTGGCCGGGAATCTTACCCCCGCAAACAGAACATTTCTTAAAGGGAACTGATGGCATGGTCCACTCACAACTCGTAGTCAGACAGTCCGAGGTCAATGCCGGTCCGGGAAGATTACCAAATCAGAAGGAGCGGGCAGAAACACAGTCAGACAGTCCGAGGTCAATGCCGGTCCGGGAAGATTGCCAAATCAGAAGGAGCGAGCAAAAACACAGTCCAGAGTCCAAGTCCAAATGGTCAATAACGGTCAAGCAAAGAGTGGTCAGATAACGGTCAGCGGTCAAACGTGATTCCAAACTGAGATTTTCCAACAGCGAAGTTCCCTAAGCAGCAAACGCGGCGGAAAAAAGGAACTGGGGAAAGAGCGGGAAGGCAGGGGCTTTATAAGGGATGGGCGGAGCTACCGCCAAAAAGTTTCAACATGTTGCAAAGAGTACTTTGCCTAGTGATTCCAGAAGTTTCCGAAGGCACTGCGCAGGCGCAGTACAACCCATTTGTATGATTCGCAGAGACCACGAAGAAGAAGAGTTGATACGACTCATCCTATATATTCATTTGAGTTTATGTCAAGAACTGAGATTGCACCATATCCATATCGCAGCATGCGGATAAAGTTTGCCCTCTGCCTTATATTGGAAATGTTTCTTATATTAAAACAGAATCCACCTGTATCTGGAATAAAACTGCACAGGAAAACCAAAGCTGTTATTATCACCACCCAAAGATGGCATTTGTAATGTACACACAGACACTAATACCCTTTTCTCCAGTTACAAAAGAAAAGAAAATAATCATTTTTAGAAGAAAAATCCAGAAAATCCAGGATATTCTTTTTTCAGAACCAGTCAAAGGTTTTACTGAAAGGATTACTATAAAGTCACTGAAAGCAAACACAGGAGATAGAATTTAATTCTGAAGCTAGCTTGTTCTGAATCTTGACAATGCTTTGATATCTCTAACAAAAAGAGTGAGAGGAGGTAAAATGTATTGGATCAAGACAGCATTCTACATTAGTAAAAACAAGTTTCTTCAAAATACTATTTTCTTTTGTTGTTTTTTCACAGAGCAACAACTGGCCATACTGGCTTCTGGAGAGTTGTAATAAAGAAGTAACTTTTCCAAGCGCTGATATTCGCCGCCACTTGGGCTTTGCTTGCTGAAATAGACAGGAGCTCATAAATACTCACTGATAGAAATGGCTTCTAAGAGGATTATCAGACCACAGAACAGCCAATAATAATGTTCCCCAGCAGGTCTGCAGGGCAAGTAATAGAAAGAGCTGCTTACGAACTTTCCAGCTCGGAAGACTTTGGTGGATATTGATTTGGGCTTTTAAATCCCACGGCCACTATATGGGAAGATGGACTTCTCATACTAAGAAACCTCCAAAGATTCACATAGATTTCTCACCTAGTAGTGAAATATCCCCATTTAAAAAAAAGCAACTTTGATAAACTTACTAGAGCGGAGTCTACTTCATCCCTTGAACAAGCCTGACCAGGAATGTGTTCAAATATACACTGAAATCAAAGCACTCTTTGTGGATAGCCTGGCCATGCTTTGGCGATCTTGGATATAGGGAATCTCAACAACAGAAAGATTTTTTTTTGCAGCTCTTTCAGATGATTCTTAAGGGTTAAGAAAGGGAGGAGTAGCCTAAGTGGCAAAGCACATTCAAATAGCAAAGAAGGATGAATAGAAATCTTGCTCTCCATCAGCAAATGAAGGCCAAACACGGCACACAATCTATGGCTGGACATCCCTGCTTAAAGTTAGAAGGAATCATGGAGGTGCAACTGGTTTAGAGCAGCAGATATGGGAGAAGGGAGTTGATTCCCCATCCTTCAATATATCCTAGTTTGCTTGACTCCACTGGAGTGGAAGGAGAAAGACAGATACTGTTTTGAAGTGGGATTGTGCCTATTGGAAGAGGGAGTGTATATACAAACAGAAGAAGCTGAGCTATATTGATCCAGATGACTGGTCCACCTAGCGCAAGGATAGACAAGTGTGGAAAGCAAGGGGGCTCCATTAGCTCTCCAGGAGACCATGTAGGGCTACACCCCCAAACACATTGGCTCCCATAAAGCAATTTATTTTGTCCTTAATACCTCTAAGGAACATGGGGACATGTTTTTGGACCCTCCTGGGCCCCTAAAGAACATTTTTGGCATTTGTTACAATGTTTTTGGGGGAAAAAATTAAGACTGGGGAACATAGTTGTCCCAATGCTGTTGGGCTGCATCTCACATCATTCTTCACCACCAGATATGCTGACCGAGGCTGATGGGAACTGCAGTCCAACAACATTTAGAGATTCTCTTTAGCCCTGAAAGACACAGAGAAAGAATGCACTTGAAGTCCTTCAAATTTTTACACAATGTTAATGAAAAGAAAAGGCACTTTTTGATCAAGAATGGAAAAGTAGAGCGTGAATTTTCCAAAGAGTTCAGTATGGTTCCAAGCATCCTCATGGACTGCTATGAAGCAGGAATCCTGCAGTTACCACCCCATCTTTTCTTCTCTTTTTGTTAGACAAATTTTTCTGCAAAGCAATCTCCTTGCCAGTTTATTGGAAAACTGCACCAAACCAAAGACACATCCGCGTTGCCTCACCTCGATGCCCAGCTCCGTTGGTTTTCCAGTCAGGGGCCATGAGGTGCACGGGTCGAGATGTTTTAACAAGCAAGTGCTGGATGTCTCGCCAGGTCAGCAGAGGACTAAAGAGGACGAAAGGATGGACAGGACAAATTATGGATAAATAGATATTGTCTATGAAGATAGCAAGTCTTGGCAATACTATTGACGGGACTTTGAAAGAGCCTAGCCAAAGGGTAAAGCAAACAACCAAACAAAAGAAAACCTCTAAAACAAAGGCATGTGTAGCTCCTGAATCACAACTTTGTGGACCTTGAAGCCTGGAGTCAATCACTTCTAGAGCCTAGAATGTTATTCAATATAAATGATCAACTGTTATCTGGTCCAGAAGCCATCAGCATCCTTAAAAAGTGTGTTAGACTATAACTTCAATTAGCTGGACTTGCTAGAAAACTATGGCCCTATACAGACAGGCCAAAATAAAGCTGCTTCAAATCACTTTGGAGGTATGCTGTTTAAATGATGCATGCGTCCTAAGAGCCTGGAAGCCATGCCAAAGCCATGCTTCACGCCTAAGTACTGGAGCTTGGCTTTGGCATGGTTTTCAAACTCTTAGGATGCATGCATCACTTAAATAGCATACCTCCAAAGTGATCCGAAGCAGCTTTATTTTGGCCTGTCTGTATGGGTCCTATAGCTCCCACAAATCTGTAGGGTCCCAGGTTGGGCAGGGCTGTGCTAAAGTGACAGGAAGAAGCATTGCCAGCCTCCGAGATGTTTTTGCCCTGCAGGTGTTCTTCAAAGCATCTGAAGCGTTGATTTTTATAATTATATCAAGTATTTAGATACAACAAAAAAAGTCAATTCATGTCCTCTCCGGCAATAAAAAACAAAACATCAGAGCACTCAGCATCATTTAATGCGCTTGGTCCCGGATACTTAATGGAGCATTTTATGTCAAAGAGCTAAACAATTCCAAAATTTACAGGCCTAACCTTCTCCAATTTGTTTGTAATGAACGCTCCGCTCTTTTCAAACTGTGCTAGCACAACATGTGTTTTAAAACGGGGCCAATCTATCTTGGAAGGCAAGGGAGGGAGGCATGAGTGGGTGGGCAGGGATGAAACCGGAGCTGCTAACTCTCTCCACACTGGCAAGATGTTGCCATGTCCTCCGTCACAGTACTGTAATGTCACAAATTAACTGTCTTTGCCACTGTGCACTCACAGCAGCCAACAATATATTAGTGATAGGAGCCAAAGTCACAGCATGGGAGCATTAAAAGCAGTCAGCAGTCTGAGCAAAGGGTTTCATTTTCCCCCCTTCCTTATTATAAAACTAAAAAAGGCAAAAAAGAAAAAGTCTGAGGCTATCGTGACAGAGAAGTAAAGACCTTTTTTGCTCTATGCAACTATAGCATTTTATAACTGCCTTGGCTGCATCCTGTGATTTGTAGTTTGGTGAGGCATTAGGGTTTTCTGGCAGAGAATTCTAAATACCGCACAAAACTACACATCCCATGTCTCTATAGGATGGAGCCATAATGGTTACAGGGGAATCAAAGTGCTGTAATTCTGTAGTGTGAAAGGGACCAGAGAATTTTAGCAGCAATATGGAAATTGAAACGTTCTCTGTCAGGAATTCTCAGATACCCAGCCATTTTGATGTGTTGGAAGTAAGTAACAGCGAACAAATTTTCTGAATGACAATATATTACAATGGATTCTGTATCTACAGATTGAACCATCTGCAGCTTGAAAATATTTGTTTAAAAAATACATTCCAGAAAGCAAATCTTGATTTTTAACTATTTTATATAAGGGACTTTGTTGACGCTGTGTGCCTTCAAGTAATTTCTGACTTATGGTGATCCTAAGGTGAACCTATCATTAGGTTTTCTTTGCATGTTTCTTCAGAGGGGGTTTGTCATTGCCATTTTACTCTGCCGTTGTACATAACAGGACTTGAGCATCTGCAGATTTTGGTGTTCGAAATCATTTTGTGCATGAAACAACGTTTGTGTATACACTTAATCATCAGAAAGCAAAGGTGTCACTATCTCAGACTTTGGAGTATTTTGGATTTTGGAGTTCTGGATATGGGATATTCAACTTGTAATGATGGCACCTCCAATTATCAAAGGCATCATACCACTCCATAGCAGCGGTCAGGAAACATGAATGGACTGGTGCTAATTCATGCATGTTCTTCTTATGGGGGGGGTTCCAAAGGCATTTAGTGGGCTATTGTAGAAAACAAGATACTGGATTAATAAAGCTTTGGTCTAATCCAGTGTATCTCTTCTTATGATGCATTTTAAAGACTAGCATTTTTCCTGGGGCTTGTAAGAGTCTAGTTGTAACTTCATGCGGCACTTCATGTGGTTTACCCGAGTAAATGGAATTTAGTCCAAGAAGGCTTCTCCCACAAAAAACTGCTTTAAGTGTTTAAAACATTTTCTTTCTTTGCATTTCCTACCCTTAATAATAGTCCCTGGTTTTGCTTGTTTCTGAAAAAAATCTGGACATTTAGTAGAAAAGTCTCTGAGTCTCTAGAAGTTGAGATTTCTGCATGCTGGTGACAGATAAGTCCTGACATCAATACAAACAGCAATAAAGACTTATACACAGACACATGTGTTCTAAGTAATGTCCCTCCTGCATCGCTTTTCATAATGTCCTGTTCAGCCACAATGAGCACAACTACATTAATACTGAGATCAAACTTTTGGATTTTTTAAAAAACAGAATTGGTTGTGGTCAATTTACTAACCCTGCTGTTTCTTTAAGCAAGTACGGGACAAAAAGAAATTACAATTTTAACCACAATAAAGTTGGTAGATGCCAAAAAGAACAAGCAGAACAGCAGGTTTTTTTTTACAAGGGTTGGGTGTGGAAGGAATATTGCTTAAACAATGATGCTTAGTATAAGAAGAATGGTATTAAAAGCACACAGAGAGAAGGATATTAAAAGCACACATGGCCTTATTTCATCTGTAATGTGTTGCAGAATGTGCTGCTTGAACATTAGTTTTTCATTTCCCTCTGTGTCACTGGACAGTGTCAAAAGCATGTTCTAAGATGTCCTTCTAATGAGTCAGTTGTGAAATTCAACTCAACGGTTCCCAAGGCAAATGAATGTACCTTGAGTATGTCCCCTGCCCAAAATCCATAGCAGATGCAGGAATTCCATACCCTCTGATTGTCTCAATTTGGCATGGATAGTCCCTAGGTTCTTCTATCATTTTTCTTTAGCTGCTTTTAAAATACCACGCTTTCTCTCCTCCTCATCCCTTCCCCTATTTTTCTTAGCTAACTTCAACACCTGCAAACCTGAGTTCAAAGTGCAAAAGCAGTTTGTACTCAGTTAACTCAGCAGCGGGGAAGAGGAGAGGATGACACAGAATCTTGCCCTTTCCAGTAGGCACAGACAAAAGCAAACTGCTGCATCCTTTTTTGGTTTGTGCCTTCTTCCACATTAATAACTTTTGCCATCTTGACCACACGACTCTAATGTTGCCTGGCTGCACATGTCTTGGTTTTCATGTTAGAGGGTACAGAATTCCACTGCAGAAAAGCGGAGTGGGAAAAGTGTCCCTTGAATGCAGCGCATTTGGAAACCACTGGGCTATCACAGTGCCTTTTTTGTAGGTCCTACTATCACCCCATCTGTACTGCTCCTCAACTCAACACAGAATCCAATCGCTTACTTTAACAATGAAAGTAAACAGAAGGCTTACTTGGCCTCCAGAGCCAGAGCAATCATCCCTGCCACCATGGGAGCAGAGACAGAAGTCCCAGTGTGGCCATCCGTGCAACGTTTCCTCATGTCCGTGGTAACCTACATAGAAAGTTGGCACAACTGTTAGGTGGGGGAGGAGACGAGGAAAGCAAGATTCAAATCCATACATCTATTCCTGAAGGAACCCAAAACTTGTAGTTAGAATATAATTATACAAAATAAAGCAAATTTGCATCCAGTATCTCGATTTACACAGTTCTGTTGCCAACAGTTAGGGTTTTTAAATATATATATGTGTGCGTGTATGTGCCAAGCCAATTTTCACTGTGCAAGGATTTTGAAAAGGAGAGAGAAATTGAGAACAGGAAAAACAGAGGCAAGGGAAAAAAGGATGACAGGGCAAGGATCAAACTTGTGAGCAAACTGGCTGCCAGCATGCCACAGTTACACAGTTACAGCAAAACAGTTTTTTAAAAGTCCCAAGAAACAGAATAAAAGCAACCAATGTGAACCAGCAAATGGATGGGTGCACTTCACAAACATATCAATGAGATGGGCAGATTATGTGCCACATTCAGTATATGTGTGATTTCAATCAGAAGAGCAAAGAGTGAGAAGTGTCAAAATTGTGCAACTGCGGCAAAAAAAAAAGGCACACACACAGAAAATAAATAAATAGCATGTAAACTTGGGCTAAACTTGGGAAGGAAGGCAGGGTCAGTGAGGCAGTGCAGAAGACTGATTTCAGGAATGGACATCACCAAAGCAGCACTATAGCAGAGAATGTGTGAAAGTGGTTTTTCCCCATAGAGGTATGGAAGATGTGATAGTGTTTATTTCCATACTGATATGTTTTGGTTTGAGACAACAGGCTAGTGTGATAAATACCTAAGTTTTCATTTTACTTACAATCTGTCGCTCATAGAAAGCACCGCTGCTGTAGGTGGTAGTAATAGTGGAGGCACATTCCTCCAGGTACCATGGCTTGTTCCCATTCTCGGTGGTACTGCTGACAGAGATTGTGTAGATGCTGTTGGTGTATCCATCACAAGAGCAGTGGTCCCCTTCTCTGCCACCATTCCCAGAGGCCCAGACATAAATGGAGCCCCGTCCTTGACGGCCCTAAGTTGACAAAGGAAGGGAGGTTGAGTATGAAATGTGATTTGTCCTAGTGTCAGATTTGTCTGGATTCCTATGTGTTGTTGTTGATGTGTGCCTTCAAGTCATTTCCGACTTATGGCAACCCTAAGAGGAACCTATCATGGGGTTTTCTTGGCAAGATTTGTTCAGAGGAAGTTTGCCATTGCCATCCTCTAAGGCTGAGAGTATGTGACTTGACCAAGATCACCCAAAGACCAAGAGGCCAACTGAGTGCTAGTCCAACACACAAACCGGTCACTCTCTAATCTGGATTCATATACTTCCTCCAATATCTGAAAAATCTGCATATAGTATAAGTTTTGGAAACCTGTGTTTCCTCAACATTAAGGTCTATCAACTGTATGTGTGTATTCACCTTTAAATTGCCTGCCAACCTATGGGAACCCCATGAATTTCATAGGGCCTTCTTAGTCAAAGAATACCCAGGGGTGGTTTTGCCAGTTCCTTCCTCTGAAATATAGCCTACAGCACCTGCTACTCTTTGGCTGTCTCCCATACAAATACTAACCAGAGCTGATCCTGCTTAATTTCCAAGATCAGATGGGATCTAGTGCCTTTACAGTATTTATTCAGTCACTGCTTAGCCTCATATTCCCTCCAGTCTGTCGTACTGTTGTCACCATTGAAAAATAAAAGGCTGCTGTGAAGCATTCTCAGTTTTTGAAAGGGCAGTTTCATTCCAAAACACCAAACCATACATTTCTAAACAAAACCACTTCTTTGGGAAAGCAGGGTTTCTGAGGCTAATACTCAACCAGATAAAGGGTTCTGTAGGATAATATCATGTTGTTTAAATACAAAATGAGGCAGTGGACTTAACACTCTCTACCCATCCATTAACCTATGTGACATTACCCTTGTTTCAGTGCAAGAAGTGAGCCCCATAACCCACATCTAAAGAGGAATATTGGGAATGTATGAACAGATATATTGGCAGACATTATTAACCTTTAAGATATAACACAGGCTTACATTTGAAAGTTGTGGGGGAAGGCAGACTAGAAATGGGGAGGCATGGTTTAGAGCAGCGTTTCCAACCTGATGTTCTGGAAACATTTCAGACTATTGCTCCTAGCATCAGCAATCAGGGTTGGGTTTTTAAAGCAAATATTCCAAATGAGCAAATTTTCCCATGTGGGGAGGAGGAGATGACAACAACAATAAATCCAAACAAATACAAGACATGCTTTGCTCACATCATGTATTAGTAATTGTTTCTCTACAGAATTCAGCATTAAAAAAAGGAAAAGGGGGTGACTAGAGAAGTTTGCAGCACCCCTAAGACTCACTGATCGATTTTACAATGAGCTGTTGTGGATATCAATTCACTTCTTCAGATGTTCAGGGCATCTTAAAGAGTAGGTTGATATCCATGGAAGCCTGTGATATAATAGATCAGTTAGTCTTAAAGGTCTTTTTTTTCCATTGTCATGCTGCGAGAAAGTAACATGGCTATTGCTTGTAAATTCACAGGGACCAATAGCTCTCATCTACTTGTTGCAGTTGTTGTGTGGCTACAAATCATTCCTGACCTATGGCAAACTTATGACAGGGTTTTCTTGGCCAGATTTGTTCAGAGGGGCTTTGCCTTTTGTCTTCCCCTGAGGCTGAGAGTGTGTGCCTTGCCCAAGATCATCCAATCGGTGTCCATGGCCAAGCGGGGATTTGAATCCTCCAGAGATATAGTCCACACCTTAAACCACTACACCACACTGGCTCTCTCATCTACTATGCACAGCAGCAATTCATTTATGAATCTGCCTTTGTTCATTTAATAACAAGACAATGCAACAGCTCATGTATCAAGACAAATCTTGACCTAGTAGTGATCCTTACAGCATTGCCTAAGGCAGCCAAAATGACTCCTGCAGTCTCTACTGGCAAAATTAGTACTACTGCAAAACTGTGTTCCTCTTGTTTTTTCACCAAGACTACCTGACAATCACCATCATTGAAGTGCTTAAAAACTACTTAAGGTGTGTAGTTTTCCTCCCATTTTCCCAGCTGCAATCAGTTTCAACTGGAGCACTAAACTGCACACTAAAAATATATCACTAGGAATGGCAAACCTGAAGTTTTCTAGCAAAAAGAGTGACAACCCCTCTGTCTCAAAGGAAGAAATTTTGTGCACAAAGTCCCGGTTTCGTACACCTTTTTAATGCCTTGCTCCAATGCTTGCTTGGCCAAAACGCCAGGGCCATCCACTGTCCGGCCATCATCATCTGGACCCCAGCTCGCACTGTAGATGTGGATATAATCCGGTCTGATGCCAAGCGCCTTTGCTTCTACAACGTCCGTCACATCGCCATCTAACATACGGATGCCTAAAAGCAATCCCCACAGTGTTAAAAAGAGGAACAAATAAATAAATGGAGGCACAAAGACTTTTTGCAAAAGGGCTTAAGCACTACAATCAAAGACCTTTAAGGCAGAGCTGATGTCTGAACACATTTTAGTACTGCTGAAGTACAGTAATGTTCTTTCACAAACAGCAGGAAACAGAATTATTATCACTGTGGTTCCACGTGGCATTTCATAAAGTGCTCCATTCCCCCATTTTAAGCCTGCAGGGCAAAGCAAAATGGGTGGCATATTGCTGATTTAAAAAGACAATGTTACATGAAGTGCCTAAATATATTTATATAAGCCAGTTCTACATGGTTAAACAGGTCCTTTTAATCAAAAGTGGACTTTTAGTCCAGGGTGGACAACTTTTTGGGAGCCATTTCTATCTTTTCCCAGATTATGATGGTCCACGCACTACATATTGCCCCCAGAATGAATACCTGCAAGGATACAACTGTGTGAGAAGGGAGTCAAAACTTAGTACATCCCCTGCTTGTGTGGCATCTGAAAAACATTTGGTTGGGTATTGAGAGTCAAAATGCTACATCAGATGAGTCTCTGGTTTGACTCACCAGCTCTCCTTACGTTCCTAAGCGTTTGGGCAAATAATACTGTAAGGAAGGAATACATCAAGTGGGTGAGAGGTATGTTCCTCACCACACAGCAGCAATTTGGATCAACCCACTGGGAGAGGAACTATGGTATCATTACCATTATGCCTAGGTAGTTGTCACTAGGAAAATCCCACCTTTGGGAGATGGAAGTCAGAAATGAAGTTTCCTGCATGTCAGTACTGAAAAGGTAGGAGATCTTTTCATTGTCGTATGCCTTCAAGTTATTTCTGACTCACGATGACCCTAAGGAAATCCTATTGTGGGTTTTTCTTGCCGAGATTTGTTAAGAGGAGGTTTGCCATTGCCTTTCCCTGAGAGCCTGTGACTTGCCCAAGGTCACCCAATGGGTTTCTATGGCCAAGCAGGGATTTGAAACCTGGTTTCCCAAGTCGTAGTCCAACACTCAAACTGCTATGCCACACTGACTCTCCCAGCCCCAAATTCCACCTTCAACAGACTGTCAGGGGGGAAAGTTTGTAGTTGTACAATGGTCCCTTGGTATCTGATGGAGTTTGGTTCCAGGGCTCCCCATGGATACCAAAGTCCATGGATGCTCAAGTCCTACTATATATAATAGCATAGTAAAATGATATCCCCTTATATAAAATGGCAAATCAAGGTTTGCTTTTGGGATTTATATTCATATTCCAGCTGGAGATGGTTGACTCTGCGGATGCAGAATCCATGGATATGCATGACCAACTATACTTGTGTTTCATTAGAAGTAAACAACAAAATATGAAACTACTAGGAACCCATGCAGGAGCACATGGAGATAAGACACAGAACTATATCAACAACCAAAGCAGTGACTCCTTTTCCCAACAACATCTTATCACAGTCCCCTGTCCAGCATGCCTTGCCAGTCCATGTTGATCAGGGTTTCAGTATCATTCTCTCCTGTCATGCTGTTCATTCTCTGAGGTGGTTTCAATGGGTTCTGAGATCCACCAGAAGATCATCACAAGTAGGACCTTTAGAATATCAATTTGGGACCTGTGGGATGCCCTTCCAACTGATGTCGTGATAAACATTTCCTGATTGATAGTATTTTTTTTAATTACCTTATCCTTTTAAACTATGGCACATTAGCTCAAGTTGTGGATGCATTAAAACATTCATATTCAAACAATTTAAAGTCATAAAAATGGCCACAAGTTAAGCCTGAAAATAGATGGGAGGAAAACGGAGAAATGCGGTTGAGTTGTCAACATATTCCACAATAAGAGAGTACATGGGTGATGCCCAATTTAAGAGAAAACTGCTACAGTTGAAGAAATCTGAATCAAGAGGAAAAAAACCCACGAAATCTGAACCAGCTGTTATTTCCAAACCAACTTCAGGAGCAGCCTCCGACAGACAGCAGAGTAGTGCAAACTGGAGGTTATGAAGTCACTGAACAACTTTAGCCAAAGTCTGGTTTGGCTGTATCTGCAGCTGGCCCCATTGTGAAACAGAACCATCCCTAAGAAAAGAGGATATTTTGAATGGGCAGGAGGAATAATCCTGGCACGAATCAAGCTATATCTTTAGAAAGAAACCAATGGAGGAAATGGCATCTCTTGCACAATAGAAACCCAAAGGCGCCTGGAATATTTTGCAGAGAGGCGAATCTTTTGGTACCAAATTTCCTAGGTTCACTTTGAACTTCACCAAGCAGTCCTGGAACAGGATGAAATGGGGAAGCAGGCTGCACAGTATGATCCAAGAGGAACATGATCCATGAGGAAGCAGACTGAACAAAGCTGATCAAAACCAAGCTAAATTTGGTTCTTGCAGCAGCTGCTCACGTTGGGTTGCGACCAAAGCTTTACTTGTAACTGAAAGTTGTTGCAATTTTTTTTTTGAGAGAGAGAGAGAAATACTGTACAGCCGAGCTCAGAGCAAACAGGAAGATGTAATTAAAAAGAAAGTACCCAACCTTGAATGAATGAACACACACACACATGCACACACATGCACACATATTCATACAAACCAATCTCAGAAATTCTGGAGGCCTGATTCATCATTTTCATAAAGAAGTAAGGCTGATTATTTCTTGCACTTTAGAGGACTTCTGTGGGTGGCAACACATTCGGAAGAGGAAGGGCAGTGGAGTATAATTTCAAAGCTTAATTTAGCCAGGCACAAAAGCATCTATTTACCTTTTTTAACCTTTCTTTTCATATATATATATCCTTTCATATATATATCCACATATATATATCTCCTTAAGAAAAACAAAAATCAAGGGAGAAATGTAATTAAGGTTGCAGTTTGCGTGCAGGAAGCACTCAAATAGATTTCCGCTCACAGATTGCCCTCTGCTAGCAAAGAAAGCTTTTCAGCATAATGTGAGCAGGAACAAGGTTGTTCAGCTTAAAAAAATCTCCAGCAACAGCTGTGATCTATGCAACCCTTGGAAACATCATTAAGGAATGTAGTTTGGTAACATTCTGAAGAGGTGACATTTTGCATTTAAAAACATCCAAAGTTCCTAGAACTCATGGTAACAAATGGTGGCCTCAGTTCAACATCTCCTCACTGTAGCTTCAACATCTGCATCATGGTCTATGCTACACTGAACGATGCGCCACTCCCAATTTAGGGTGCATCCACACTGTAGAAATAATGGAGTTTGATACTACTTTATGTGTTGTAGCTCTATCCTGTGGAATCCTGGGATTTGTAGTTTTATAAGATCTTTAGCCTTCTCTGTACACATCACAGGTACATCTATGATACTGTATCTGTCTCAAAGTACTTGCAGCTTCCAAATGGACAGGAAAAATGGTTCTTGAATGCCTCTTTCTCTCATAACACACCACACAGAGTCCAAGGACCAGCCAGATATAGAGAGGTCCTTGGCTCTATATGATGGCTCCCTCTTCACTCAGAATTTGTGTGACTAGTGGTCAATGCAGCTGATGAAGACCTTTGGGCCTCCACCACAGCTGGAATTGAAGGACACTAGGAAGATACCACCATTATCTATGGAATGTAATCAGGAAAGTGGGAAGGAGCCAACATTTCTTAAATAAGAAACAGTAAGCAATCAAGCACCTGGTGTCTCAAGGTTAGGCGGCTATAAATCTTGCAAAAGCTGTTGGGTGTTTCTTGTTTTTGAGACTGTTTGGTCTCCGTGGGTTTTGTTGCTTACTGCTCATGGGTTTATATGAATTCTTGACCTCTGGACTGGCTCATGGTGTGCATCCCTTTATCTTTTCCTTGTGACCTCAGTTATTATAATGGCTGGCTTCTCATGAAGGATTCTGGCGTCATTTGCTACTGTGCCTCAGCAAACTCCCTTGATTATCTGTGTATGAACTGGACAGACTCAATTCACCTAGAACTGCTTCTCTCTATTATAGCCTGCCTCTCCTGGTACTTACTGTCTGTAGGCACATTGCATTTTCCATGTATGATCAGAAGAGATTCCTTCCCCATATATACCTTCATCATCCAAGGTTGGGGAAAGTACTGTCTAGGTTGGCCAGGAGTCATCCAGCTCATGAGCCACTTGCCCAATTTGGAGTCTATCTGAAACCTTAAGATAGGCCTCAGCTAACTCTTATAGACGCTTCTTGATGCCAGCATGTGTTTTAAAACTGCTTCAGTTCGGTTTGACTTCAAAAACATTTCAAGGGCCCTTGTAAATGGAAAAAGGATCCATTAAAGGAAATAATCACTCACAGAAATTACCATGTCCACTTGGCTTCAAGTGCTTTCATATCATGCAAAATGATGTTGGGAAGAGAAACATGCACACAAAAACCAATTACAACCTCACTCCAACAAATCTCTAATGGGGCTCTTGTAGCTCATTGACTCATTCAGTCCTATGACAGCATTCTCCATTAATTTTGGTTTCCAAAACTACTGTAAAACCCACTAGGAGCCAAAGACCCTTGCTTGACAAGTAATCCAGTGCATAGCATCACTAACAGAACTCAGTACTTGGGGAGGCACACTTAGGGAGAAACATTCCCTCAGGTTTCAAGGTCCCGAGCTGCTTAGGATTTTGAACATCATCACGATCACCTTGAATTCAAATGGGAAACATATTGACAGCCAGTATAATTCTTTTAAAGCATTATATGTTGTTTCTATGGTATTTCAGTCAGCAATCAGGTTGCTGCATTTTGCACTAGCTTTCCAAATCTTTTTCAAGGCCAGTCTTATATAGAGCACATTCTTCTTATTGTTGTTGTTACGTGCCTACAAGTCAATTCCAACTTGTGGTGACTCTATCATAAAGTTTTCATGGCAAGATTTACTCAGAGGAGTTTGCCATTGCCTTCCTATGAAGCTTGCCCAAAAGCACCCAAAAGTGGGTTTCCCTGGCTGAGCAGGGATTTGAACCCTGGTTTCCTGGAGTCCTAGTCTTAGACTTAAACCACTGCAACAAGCTGGTTCTCACATTACAGCAGTCTAATTGTACGCAATACTAATGCATAAGCTAACTTATCTCTGCCCAGGAAAATATACTACAAAGCAGCCACAGTTGGGCTAGTTACAATGACTTTGCCAAAGCACATTGCACATCTTCATGCTTTCAAGGCATAAGGCAGGTGATGACTTCAACTGTTGCTGTTGTGTGTCTTCAAGTTGCTTCTGACCTATGGTGCCCCTAAGGCAAGCCTATCATAGGGTTTTCTTGGCAAGTTTCTTTAGAGGGGGTTTGCTATTGCTATCCTCTGAGGCTGAGAGAGTGTGACATCTGCAAGGTCACCCACCGAGTTTATATGGCTGAAGTGGGATTTAAACCTAGGCTCCATATTCATAGTCCAGAGCTCAAACCTCTACACAATGCTGGCTTTCCATACTAGCCCAGCAAAAAATTGTGCCAGATCCAGTCGCAGATCTTGCAGTCAGTCAAGTTTGACTCCAATCTAGCCTGAGAAAAGATGTGTCAGAAGAAAAGCTTTTTAACAGGCTTTCTGCTTTATGAAAGAATATAGATATGAGGAGAGAAAGTGAGGTCAGGGACATTTTAGCTCTGCAAAGCCCATCACTGCTGTCCTTAACACCACTCACGTGTCAACACCCTTCATGGGCTGTTAACTTCTGAGTGGAAGTTAGGATGGCTCTTTCTTGGCTGTCCTTTCAGCCAAGCTGAACAGCAGATTAATACCTTTTTGTTCCAGCAAGCCTTTTTGGAACTGATTGTAAACAAGAGAAGGGATATATATGGTGCAGTGCTGTTTTTAATCTTTGTTTTAAAGTGACATTTTAAATGGTATTAATTCTGTTGTTAGTATT
Source organism: Sceloporus undulatus (assembly GCF_019175285.1). NCBI lineage: Eukaryota > Metazoa > Chordata > Lepidosauria > Squamata > Phrynosomatidae > Sceloporus > Sceloporus undulatus. The sequence continues at coordinate 164,633,529 of NC_056527.1, read as the reverse complement.
AATTTATTTTAATCTAAATTTTAATGTTTTTAACTGTATGTGCTTTTATTGTAATTTCCTGCCTTTTGTAAACTGCCTTAAAGTGAAAGGCAGGATGCACATAAAGGAATGGATAGATGGATGGAGAACATCTGCAATGAGAAACTTTTTCTGTCCATGGGGGTTGCTCTGGTGACCCTAAATTCTGATTCTCCAAGGTTCTGAACCAGAAGGAAGCAAAGCTGGTGTGCTCTCCTCTTCTTGATGTGTGCCTTCAAGTCATTTTGACTTATGGCGACACTAAGGTGAGCTTATCATGGGGTTTTCTGGGGCTGAGAGAGTGTGACTCCGCCAAAGCCACCCAATGGGTTTCCATGGCTGAGCATGAAACTGAACTCTGGTCTCCAGAGTCATAGACCAACACTCTGCTATGCTGGCTCTCCCTGTCTGTATGTTCATTATCCTCAAAAGCATGAGACCTAAATCTGACTCCACTCCAAAGTATTTTCAGTCCTAATATTTCTATTCCAAACTGGTCCATGGTTCACCCACTGCATCCTCTGCCATTTCTCCCACTCCTAGGCACACTTCATTTCCTCCCAAACAGCCCTTCAGTGCCAGGCATTCAGCAAACAGGGGCACACATAAAAGAGAGAAACCCATCACCTTAATTCTCAAGCCCATGGCATCAGATGCTGTTAGCAGAGCCAACGATCAAAGCAGAGAAGGAGCCCAACTGTGGAAGGAATCTATAGGTTGTCAGAGAGAAGGAGAGGTTAAAGAGAGGAGATGGGAAAGAGAAGGGATAAATCAGCTACTTCTTACAGTGTAAGCAATAAAAGCTTCGGAAGGTGCACAGCGTTAAAGAGAAGTGGAAGGGAAGAAAGATGGGCTAGCATCCTCCTTTTGTTTATTGAGCGGTAAATGTATTGTGCCCTGAGCCAAAAAAAAAAAGGGGGGGGGGGGGGGAGAAAATGCAAGGGCAATGAAAAAGCAAGAAGTTAAAAAAATAAATTAGATTGTGCCTTTTGGAGTGTGACGGATCGGACTCCCCACCGAGCTGAGCCCAGACCTCACCAACTATGTTTAGCAATCTATTTGCTCACTTCTGATGAGCCTACAAGAGACGTGGGATATTTCTTCCTACACCTTACCAGAGTCCCTGAGCTCTCAGTTCATTAAGAATTTTTAAAGGCTGCCTGGATACTGCCGATGGTGGCATCAACAGACCCTGGATCTCCCTGACATGTATAAATGTGCCACAGCAATCAAAGGGTGCACCATCTAAGTCAACTGCACGACCAGGAACACACTGACATTTGGCATAGAACCAACTTTGGTGGAGTCAGACACAAGCATGTAATTATCCTTAGTCCAACAAAGTGGATGCTGGGCTACAACCTCCCAAAACCACAGATTTTATGGTATGATGGAACTGGGTATACATCAACACTTAGGCCTTTGTGAAAGAACCTCAGGACACCATACACAGTAGCAAATGTTTTTTGAGGGGTTTTTGGGCAATGTGGCCATGTTACTCCTGACGTTTTGCCAGCATCTGTGGCTGGCATCTTCAAATTTTCTCTGAAGATGCCAGCCACAGATGCAGGTGAAACGTCAGGAATAAACTTTTCTAGAACATGGCCACATAGCCCGAAAAACCCACAAAAATCTATGGATGCCGGCCATGAAAGCCTTCAACTTCACAGTAGCCATTGTTCTGCATTTTACTGTACTGTACATATATTTATATGTGTGTGCGTGTGTGTACTATACTGTACATATTCAGATGAAAAATATATTATAGATATTATATATAAATTCAACCTGGGCAACGAGGAAATCGAAATAGTTAAAGATTTTTCATACCTTGGATCAAACATTGGTCAGAATGGAGGCTGCAGTCAAGAGATAAGAAGAAGACTAGGAATGAGAAGGACAGTGATGAAAGAACTGGATAAGATCTTAAAGAGCAAAGATATACAACTGAGCACTAAGCCAGAATCATCCAAGCCATGGCAGGGATGTGAGAGCTGGACAGTGACAAAAGTGGAGGAAAAGAGCATTGACGCATTTGAGATGTGGTGCTGGAGAAGAGTGCTGAAAATACCATGGACAGCCAAAAAGACAAACAAAAGGGTCCTAGAATAGATCAGGCCTAAAATACCCATAGAAGCCAAGATGATCAAATTGATCATCTTGGCTTGATCACCATCTGTTGTACTCTGGGCACATCGTGAGAAGGCATAACTCACTAGAAAAAACAATAATGCTAGGAAACAGTAGTAAAGAGAAAGAGACTGCATGCCAGATGGCAAGATTCAATCAGGGAGGTCACAGGCATGAATCGCTGCAGGACCTGAGCAGAGGAGTGAAGACAGGGAGTCTTGGAAATATTTGAAGGGATGTCATATTGAAGAGGGAACAGGCTTGTTTTCTGCTACTCCAGAGAACAGGACCCGGAACAATGGATGCAAGCTCCAGGAAAAGAGATTCCAGCTCAACATTAGTAGGAATGTCCTGACAGTAAGGGCTGTTCAACAGAGAAACGTACTCCTTCCTCGGAGTCTGGTGGAGTCTCCTTCCTTGGAGGTCTTTAAACAGAGGCAAGATGGCCATCTGTCGGGATGCTTTGATTGAGAGTTCCTGCATGGCAGGGGGTTGAACTGGATGGCCCTTCCAACCCTATGATTCTATGAAATGTCTCATCCATAGGGTCACCATGAGGCGAGGTTTTGCTCACATCGTTCTTTTCTTGCTACAACACAAGCATGCTCATTTTCCATAGCCAGATCCACATTTAATGCGCACAAATCAACCAGACTCATGTCTCATTTGGCTCAGAGTCAAACACTTCTTCATACATAACAATTTGGGTGGAAAAAAATAGGGAAAATAATAATAATTTTGAAAATGATGTTATTTTAAAAAAATGTTTTAAAGGTTTATAAACTTCCCTCTAGCAAAGCTTCCAGGTGGGTTTACAATAAGCCACAGAAAATATGTAGCAGAGGTTAAGAAATGGAACAGTTATAGGCCAGACTCAGCCAGTGGGAAGGCAAATGCTAACGGCTTGGCAACATTTGTAAGCAGGCTTTTGTTAGCAATGACACCACTGCCTTTATCCTCAAAGTGGTCCTCCAGGAAACCAGTTGACTGGCAGAAAATATACACTTTCAGTTGTACATTATAAAAGAAATGTTGTCCTTACCTCCAATTCTTGCATTGTACGCAATTCCCACTATGCAATTGGAGTTGTTGGCTGCCGCTGCCACTTCTCCAGCACAACGCGTGCCATGCCTAGGAAAAACAATTCATGGAAAGGTGTAGCAAACAGCGCAAACACTGTTAATACCTCAAATGGAAAGAACAAAAGAGGAGAGAGACAGAGGCAGAGGAGCAACACTGACTGTCTAGGTTACTCTGGTTTCTACTGACGGCTACAGAAAGAATAAGCGGACACCTTTCTCCATCCTTCTCAAACCCTTAAACCAGTGCACTACATTGGGTCTCATGAACAGACCTCATTTCAGAGGAAATAAATCTACAGTGGGAGCATTAATGTAAAATGCAGTGTTGTTTTGTATGTTTTCTCTAACCTGTGAGACAAAGCACAAACCATATGTCCCCTTGGTAAAATGTGCTTTGTCCTACATATTGAGATATCTGTGTTCACCACTATCTTATAAATCCCTTTTTATTTTATTTTTTTCATTTGTTGATGCCACCTTAACCATAAGACCACTTCACATATTATATGGCACATGTTTTTAAGTGGTAGAAGCATGGGGTTTTTATGTATTTCAGTATTCAGATATGCCATTTACAATCTCAACTGGCTCAAATCGGGGAAGAGATTTACCAATGAAGTCTTCTGGATGTATACATTGGCAGTTATTGTGGTTTCAGAGGGGAAGTTTGTCAAATCAAGGATGAACAACCCAGGCACTGAATGGTGAACGTTTCCCCCCTTATGCTCTCTATGCTCAGGCCCATGCTTTCATGAGTTTCAAAAGTGTGTAAAACCTTTTGACAAGTAATCCATTAAATTAACAAAGTGCTCAGAGGATTAGTATCATTAAAAGGGAAAATTCACAGACGGACTCCATTATATATATATATATATATATATATATATATATATATGAATTCCTGGCTTATGCCTGGAAGTCTAGAGGCCGTATTTGCATGCAGCCAGCTATCTGCAGATTTCGCTGCACAATTGCCCTTGTTTGTCAGGCCTGAAAGACACAAGAGGCATTGTTTCCACATCAGGTTGTATGGGCTGATGCTACTTTGATGCAATAACCACAGTGTTCATGTTTTGGCCCAATGGCCCAATTAACAGATTCCAGCATTTGTTCCACTACTGGAGCATATTGTACATAAAGCCTGGAGCACGAAATGGAGAGACAGTGTGAGCAGACAAAACCAGCTCTAAACCCTGGGTTTGCCCTTAATCTTATAATTATACAAGTTTAGTATCCCTTATCCAGAATTCCAAAATCCAATATGTTCCAAAATTGTCCACATGAGTAGTTGAGACATGGATACCTTTGCTTTCTGATGGATCAGTCTACACAAATTTTGTTTCATGCACAAACCTATTTTAAAATATTTTGTATAAAATGACCTTCAGGCTATGAGTAAAAGGTGTATATGAAACATAAGTGGATTTTACGTTTAGACTTGAGTCCCATCCCATCTCCAAGATGTCTCATTAAGTATTTGCAAATATTCCAAAACCTGAAAATAGCTGAAATCTAAAACACTTCCGGTCCGAAGCATTTCGGATAAGGGACACTCAACCTTATAGTAACAATACCATAACATATCTTAACTTATGAACAGTTTGGCTGAGATCCTGCAGAATAAAGTGTAAAGTTCTATCAGCTGGAACTCAGCCCTGTTGCCTCTTTGTGCAGCAAAGGTTGCCAAGGTGCATCTTTCAGTGATGTTTTTATGGCCCTCAAAACCTCTAGAGTCCTCAAACCAACCTTTTTGTGACCAAAAAACTCAAGTGAATTGCTGTTCCTGGCAGCCTCCAGGTACCTTCTAAATAGACTGCAAGGCCTCCCTGTACTGTTCAACAACAAAAGATAACTATTTTCAAGAATCAAGAAGTGGACTTCTAGCCATTTTCAGCTATTTTTATGTTATTTTTCAGAGATCAATGCAGCCTCAGAGTATAGTTCCCAGATATCTCACAGTTGTCCATCCTTATTCTACAGGGAGAACTCACCATCGTCTTTCACCCTGCATCATAGTTGTTGTTTCTACAACCAGATACACAAAGAGAAAGGCATCCTCAGGACATCCTGGAGGATGATGATGTCGTAAATCCATTCCTATGTAGGAGCATAGCCAAATACTCCTTGGCCACCCTTTGCTCTACTTCCAGGCTCTAAATCAATGTGTTCTCCATGTGGGGGTCATTGTATAAAGGAATACTGAATAACTCCTCCTTCAATGACCACAAAAGGACATGTTGTTGCTGTGTGCCTTCAAGTCGTTTCCAACTTATTGCAACCCGAAGGCAAACCCAGAAATCAATCCCAGCAGGGAGATGCAGCAATAGAAAGTTTATCTTGCTCACCTTGTTGGTTTTGGTTCTCCTCCAAACAATTCATCATCATCATCATCATCATCATCATCATCATCACCATCACCATCATCATCCTCCCACAAACTGTGATTCGAAGCAGTTTACATTGTAAAAGAACAATAATTCTAAAAACCTTTCCTTCGTAACCCATTGTAAACATACCAAACTCTCAAATTCAGAAGCAGTGACAACATTAGGGTTGGCATCACTTGGTTCAGTAACTCATGGTATCACACACAAACCAACTGCCCTCCTCCCATACTAAGGTTAGAATCCATACTAATGTTTTTGCACTAATGTTACTTGTAAATTGCAATTCCCATATATCACAGAATGTAACGGCAACTGTTGCTGTTGTGGGCCTTCAAGTCGTTTCCAATTTATGGCGAACCTATCATGGGGTTTTCTTGGCAAGTTTCTTCAGAGGGTGTTTGCCACTGCCCTCTCTGTGGCTGAGAGAATCTGTGGCTCAAACCACTACACAATGCTTGCTCATATCATGGCAATAGTTGTGACATAAACAACTAGCAAAATTAAAATTATATCTTTGGATTACAATATCATACGCACAGTTTAAATTATTTAGTTTACATATGTTCATATGGTTAACGTGAAAATTTGTTAAGATGTGATGGTTTAAAAGAAAATTTAAAAACAGTTAAAATAGAAGGCTTTCACAGCTGGAGTTCATAGTTTTTGTGGGGGTTTGGGGTTATGTGGCCATGGGAAGAGTTTATTCCTGGTATTTTGCCAGCATCTGTGACTAGCATGTTCAGATAATGCATTCTCTGAAGATGCCAGCCACAGATGCTGGCAAAACGTCAGGAATAAACTCTTCTAGAATGTGGCCACATAACCCCGAAATCCCCCACAAAATACTAGTAGAAATAGATTTAAAAACCCTGAGGCATCTCCTTTCTCTTCCCACTGAGCCTTGCCCTACTCACACCATCTCTGCTACTAGGTTCCAGCATTTTAAAGGGATGTAAGGTGTAGGTGAAGGCAGATATTTTGGGGAGCAGCGGTGTAACCCCACTTAAAGTGTCACTAGGTGCGGGTCACATCCCTGTACCCCTTACTGATATCCCTGTTTAGAAGTCGCAATAGGCAGTACTGGTATAATCTATGCAAAACAAATGCAGATTTACCTGCTTTGCATTTTTGCTCTCTACAATTTGAATTTCCCTTTTATGCATAAAATAGTACTTTTAATAGTCTTGTACTTTCAAAAGGCTGGACACACTCTCTAGTAACTGAACTAGCTAGCTATTTTGCACAACTCGGGCGAGTTACTTTTGAGACTACTCCTCCCAGAATCCTGCCATAAATATGACTCAGGGATTCTAGGAAGTAAAGTCCAAAGAAAATAACTTTCCTCAACTTTCCGATTTTGACAACACGGCTCAGTGGGAGATGCACTAGTCAAGCTCTGTAAAAACAGGGTTGGAATAGTAAAATTCTCCACAGCGCAAGCATTAATTTCACATTAAAAATCAGACACACTTGTTTTCATTGCTGACATCGTAGCGGGGAGTCGGATCTGGATCATTTCCATTGATATCATAACTTGCAAGAGGGTCCTAAAAGAGAAAGAGAGAAGAGATTTTTGCCATATTTATCAATCTAAAAACATATGATTACAAACAAGAAACAGTGTTCAGAGGTGACAGACAGAAGAAAAAAGTGTCTGTCAGAAATGAGCTTTCGACCATAGCATGAGACTGGCAGATAAGACATGGGCTGCATCCGTACTGCAGAAATATGGCTTTATACAGACCAGCACTTTGTGCCAGCCTATGGGCAAAGTCAGGGCGCAGCGTCCTGACGCTGGACACCCCGACTTTGCTCCCAGGGTGTCATGGTGCTGCGCACCATTCCAGATGCAGTGCGGCATCATAGTGTGACTCCGATGCCGCCATGGCTATGGCATCCCTTGGATGGCACAGAAAGGAGCTGCTATCTTCTTTCTTAACTGTCCAGGTATACCTTTATATTAAAACAATTTCTATGCTCATACTTTACTTACAAAGTTTTGGATAAGATCAGGGTGATTCTTCTCTATCCCATCATCAAGAATGGTTACGACGACACCTTTGCCGGTATATCCTCGCTGCCAGGCTGCCATGATGTTCATTTCCGACCTGCATTCACTATCATTGTCTTCACAGTGCTGAGGGCAAAGATGGCAACAGACTAGTTGTTTCCCCCCTGAATCATGAAACTCCTAAGGCTCAAATCTTTGTATCATGCTGATCTAGCCAATGAGTTAAGGCACTATATTTTCCCAGCTAGTTTGAGAGCATAGGTGCACTGCCCACGCATGTCCGCACATGCACACACTCGCACACACACAAGTGTATAGTTACCATGTACCACATTTCAGGCCAGAGTGGGTCATTGAAGGAAAGGAGGTTGTGGTTTCGTCGAACGCGTCTTTTGACTCTTCGTTTAACCTCTTGCTGCTGCATCCATTTTACCTAGAAAAGAATATTAAAATAACAGTATTTGCAACTGTTTTGTTTTCTTAATGTTTACAGAAAAGGAAGATTTGTTTGCTGGTACATTTAAATCTTGCCACTGGGTTTACCAGAGGTCTGCTAAAATAGGTCCTTAGAACTGAAATAATCAGTTAATAAATACAAACACACAAATATTAAGAGAGCAAAATAAACCTCGTTGTTGGTTGTTGTGTTCCTTCAAGTCGTTTCTGACTTATGGTAACCCTACCATGAGGTTTTCTAGGGACGTTTCATCAGAAGTGGGTTGCCACTGCCATGCTCCAAGGCTGAGAGAGTGTGACTTGCCCAAGGTCACTAAGTGGGTTTACATGGCCAAGCTGGGATTTGAACCCTGGTCTCCAGAGTCATAGTCCAACGCTCAAACCACTGTACTGCTCTGACTCCCAAAACGAACCTACTAACAGTAGGCAAAACCTTTAGTAGTACACGTTTTAAAAATGTTAGCCTACAGACCTAGCAATACTAAAAAGATTTTCTCATCTGATATATCT